>NC_064408.1:133617500-133710000 GCF_023375975.1 Astyanax mexicanus | reverse complement strand
TATAAAGAGTGTGTATGTTTGCTGTTTCATACCTAAAAATGCTGAAATGCTAATGAATTTGTAAATATATAAAATATAATATATAACAGAGTTATAATAGAGCATTTTATATAATAATAATAATAATAATGGGTGTGAAATAATCATCCCCGTTATTCTGATTCTGATAAATAATTCTATAGATATGGAGATATTGCTGTTTTATTCTGATCTAGAAACTTTAATATGTATTTTTATGCACTGTAGTGATTTATTAGTGAATAAATGAGTGTGAACAGATGTAGAGGTGGTTTAGAAGTGCATGTATTTTATTCTGCTCTCAGTTTTTTTATATTAACACTAAAAGTGTGTTGGGTAAATTTAAAAAGTTATTAGAGCCGTAAAATCAAATATCAAAAATGATTCCTTATTGTAGTGTTACCTTTACATTTCATCACTCCTCCTGTTTATTAATCTCTGTGTCATTTAATTAATCATGTAATAATGTTTATTACTGTAATAATACTGTTAATTATTACTCTTATTGTAGTGATACTTTTACATTACCTCTCTCTCACATTCCAGTAACTCAACTCATTATTAATTAACACTGGTTAATACTTTATCATTCATTACATGTTTAAATTACAATTACAATTATTAACAATTTTAACTAGTTTCAATTGGTAAATATTTGATACAGTAATGAATCCTATAACAATGTTTATTACTGTTATAATACTGTTATTAATTGTTCCTCTTATTGATCAGGGTAAAGTTAGTTTAATTTTTTATATTGGGATTTTCTGCTCTAATAACGGCTGATTCTAGAATCAGAACAGAAGAATCACAGAGAGACTCGTCCTTCCTTTTACTGATCATTTTACCCAACACACTTTTAGTGTTAATATAAAAAATGATACATTTTAGTCAAATCAAATCCTCACATGCAGTTCAGATTCGTGTGCTTTTTACTTTCTGATAGAAAAGTAGCTTAAATTCAGGTGGATTTTACACTATTTATGTAATACATTTTATTTCAATCAAAAAATATTTATTATTATTATTTCAATAAAGAAAAACTAATCAAATCTTAAAGCAGGATGTTCATTCCTACTAGTGATCAATACGGAAAATAAAGCCAATTAACAATATGCATATATGAACACTATATATATAATAACTGTGTATTTGTACACATCTGTCCAGCCATCTCATCTCCAGCTATCTCAGCTATCTAGTAATACCAGTCTACTGTATATATATATATATATATATATATAAATAATATATATAATACAAATAAATAAAATAAATATATATATATATATTTATATAAATACATATACATACTAATGCATATCCAGTGGCTGAATCACCTGTCAGGTACCAAGAGTTTTAGAATGGTCTGTTTTATATATATACATTTTTATTAAATGTTTATTTAAAATTAGTGCTTTTATTTATTATTTTTTTTTACTATTTTATTTCTTATTATTTCTAAATTATTATTAAATGTGTTAAATCCCTTTGATGTTATAAAGGCTCGGCAACATTGTAAAAGAGGGTCACCCTCAATGTTTGATTGATTGATTGATTGATTGATTGATTGATATATGCTTATAAACAGGTCTTTATCTAAAGTATTATCACAACGATCATTACTTTGCCTTATGGTAGAACATAGTAGAATTACTGTACGTTTATTACACTCTGTAACTGTAGGGGGAGCCCACGAGATAAAAATCTCAATCCTACCTAGTGGAGCTTTAAAATAAAATATGCAGCTTAATCTCAGTAAGTAAGATTTTTATCTCGCTTTTTATAGAGTTTTTTTTTAAAGAAAGATTTTTTAGATATAATTTTAGAGAGATTTATTAGACAGTTTTTGTTTATAGTTTTTTAGAGAGATTTTTTTTAGATTTCTTTTAGAAATAGACTTTTTAGAGAGTGTTTTATTTAAGAGGGATTTTTATTTTGAGAGAGAGTTTTTTTATATAACAGGACAGAACATGGGATTATTTTTGTGTGTATGTGCATATATATGTATATTGATTTGTATAAAAAGAACCATAACATACCTGCACATACACACAAAAATAATCCCGACTGATTATTTAGCTTCTGCAACTGCATATAAATCTATAAAATGTGGAATAAAGAAAAATAAATCACATGAGCAGAACTTTACATTTTCAGACTCATTCTCTAACAAATAATATTAATAATAATAATAATAATAATAATAATAATAATAATAATAATTTTGTAAGAATCTCTATTATTTTATGTAGTTCATTTTCCAGTCGTTTCATCTCTGTGTCATGTCCTTGTCCTGTCCCCGTCAGCCTCCATGTTCTTCCCTTTTGTTTGTATTCTAAGCCATGAGCTCAGAGCACATGGCTCTCCGCTTGTCTCCGCCCATGTCTTTAGTGCTCCCACCTGTTTCTATTTGTAGCTCCGCCCCTTCATCAGTGTTCACAGGTGTTTCCCATTCCCTTTGTGTGTATTTAAGCCTGTGTGTTTGAGCATGTGGTTGTCTGGTCTTGTGTACACACACAAGACCAGACAACCACATGCTCAAACACACAGTTCCAGTAGTCCTTTCTCTTCCTGTATCTTGTCTTGAGTTTAGTTTATGTTTATTGTCTATGTAAATAAATAAATTACCTGCGTTTACGTCCGCCTCACGTCCTCTCTGCTGCTGCTCAACCTGACAGAAGACCAGACCTTACTATGGACGTAGCGGGTAATTTCCGGACCAGCAGCCCCAGCCGCTTCAGCTCCCATGCCTGCGGTACCTCCTGCTCCAGTGAAGACGGCTACTGTTTCCGCTCCTGCTCCAGTGAAGTCGGCTCCTGTTTCCGCTCCTGCTCCAGTGGAGACGGCTCCTGTCCTGTTTCCGCTCCTGCTCCAGTGAAGACGGCTACTGTTTCCGCTCCTGCTCCAGTGAAGACTGCTCCTGTTTCCGCTCCTGCTCCAGTGAAGACGGCTACTGTTTCCGCTCCTGCTCCAGTGAAGACTGCTCCTGTTTCCGCTCCTGCTCCAGTGGAGACGGCTCCTGTCCTGTTTCCGCTCCTGCTCCAGTGGAGATGGCTCCTGTCCTGTTTCCGCTCCTGCTCCAGTGAAGACGGCTCCTGTTTCCGCTCCTGCTCCAGTGAAGACGGCTCCTGTTTCCGCTTCTGCTCCAGTGAAGACGGCTCCTGTTTCCGCTCCTGCTCCAGTGGAGACGGCTCCTGTTTCCGCTCCTGCTCCAGTGAAGTCGGCTCCTGTTTCCGCTCCTGCTCCAGTGGAGACGGCTCCTGTCCTGTTTCCGCTCCTGCTCCAGTGGTGACGGCTCCTGTCCTGTTTCCGCTCCTGCTCCAGTGAAGACGGCTCCTGTTTCCGCTCCTGCTCCAGTGAAGAAGGCTACAGTTTCCGCTCTTGCTCCAGTGAAGAAGGCTACAGTTTCCGCTCTTGCTCCAGTGAAGAAGGCTACAGTTTCCGCTCTTGCTCCAGTGAAGACGGCTCCTGTTTCCGCTCCTGCTCCAGTGAAGAAGGCTACAGTTTCCGCTCTTGCTCCAGTGAAGACGGCTCCTGTTTCCGCTCCTGCTCCAGTGAAGACGGCTCCTGTTTCCGCTCCTGCTCCAGTGAAGACGGCTCCTGTTTCCGCTCCTGCTCCTCCCTTCATACATCATCTATATCCCAGTGCAGTAAAGCATCTGTGAGCCAAGATCCAAGATGGCGCCGCACATGGCAGCCTCGGTACAATGCTCTCTCTTTGTTATTTTGTTTCTGTTTATTTTTGTGGATACTAGTAATGCACACCGGATTATGTTCAGCAGAGAGGAACTGTTGTCTATCAAGCAACAAACTCCAGTAACAATTTCACCTAACTTCATTGAACCACAATGTTTTCTGGAACTTTTGATCGGGGGAACAGCCATTGTTTGTGGGAGAAGGAAACGCAGACGGGGAAAAAGGGCTGGTATACTGGTGAGACTTCGCCAGCGAGGTTTTCGAATGGCTCTTCCAGCAATGCACTTGGCAAATGTTCGGTCCCTACCCAACAAAATGGACGAGCTGCTTCTTCTGAACAAGACAAACAGGGACTTTTACAGCTCTGCTGCCCTTTGCTTCACAGAAACCTGGCTCAGTGAACTCATTCCTGACAATGGACTACATCTACCTGAGTTCTGTTTACATCGTGCAGATCGTCAAAAAGAGCTATCAGGGAAGATGAAAGGAGGTGGAATTTGCTTCTACATAAACAAAGGTTGGTGTACAGATGTCACAGTTGTTAGTAAATATTGCAGCCCAAATTTGGAATCACTTTTTTTGAACTGCAAGCCATTTTACTCACCAAGGGAGTTTTCTTCGTTCATTCTGGCCGGTGTTTATGTTCCACCGCAAGCCGATGTGAGTAATGCATTACAAACTCTCTCAGACCTGGTAAACCTTTCAGAACTCAAATATCCAGACTCTTTGCTTATTATTATGGGGGATTTTAATAGAGCTAAATTAAACCATGAGCTACCAAAATTTAGACAGCACATTAATTGCCCCACCAGAGACAATAACACACTGGATCACTGTTACACAGTTCTTAAAGGGGCTTACCACTCTGTTCCCCGTGCTGCTCTCGGTCACTCTGATCATTGCCTGATCCATCTTATTCCCACTTACAAACAGAAAGTGAAGTCTGCAAAGCCTGTGATCAGAACAGTAAAGAAGTGGACAAATGAAGCAAAGGAGGAGCTGCAAGACTGTTTTGATTGCACAGACTGGAGTGTGTTTGAAGATGCCACAGGTGATTTGGATGTACTTACTGACACTGTGACATCCTACATCAGTTTCTGTGAAGGGATGTGTGTGCCAACAAAGACTTTTCGCATTTTTAACAATAATAAACCCTGGTTCACTGCAAGTCTGAACCAACTTCGCAAGGCCAAGGAGAAGGCTTACAGCAATGGGGACAGGACTTTGTACAAAACTCTGAGAAATACACTGACCAAGGAAATCAGAGCAGCTAAAAGGAACTACTCTGAAAAATTGAAGAAACGGTTTTCATCCAATGATTCTGCAGCACTGTGGAGAGGTCTTCAAGACATCACCAGCTATAAGAAACCATTTCCAACTGCTGAGGCCAAAAAAGGCCTTGCGGATGACCTGAATGCCTTCTACTGCAGGTTTGAGAGGGGAGCAACCACTCCCCTCCCTCCCTGTGGACAAACTGCAGTTTCCACCACTCACTTAGATATTTCTCCCCCTGTCTCTCAATTCAAACTCAATATACGTGAACAGGATGTCTGTCGCCTCTTTCAGAGGCAAAATGTCCATAAAGCTCCGTGTCCTGATGGTGTAACTCCCTCGTGTCTCAGGTCCTGTGCTGTGCAGCTAGCACCAATCTTCACACAAATATTCAATAAGTCATTGGAGCTGTGCAAAGTCCCCTCATGTTTCAAAAGCTCCATCATCATCCCAGTCCCTAAGAAACCTTCCATCACGGGGTTGAATGATTACAGACCTGTGGCCTTGACTTCAGTTGTCATGAAGTCCTTTGAACGCATGGTGCTCACCCACCTTAAGAACATCTCAGATCACCAACTGGATGCCCTCCAGTTTGCCTATAGGGCAAACAGGTCAGTGGATGATGCAGTGAATATGGGGCTGCATTTCATCTTGCAACATCTAGACCGGCCAAGGACCTATGTAAGGATCCTGTTTCTGGACTTTAGCTCGGCGTTCAATACTATCATACCTGAAATCCTTATCGCCAAACTCTCTCAACTCACTATATCTCCTGCCATCTGTCAGTGGATCTTCAGCTTTTTAACTGACAGGAGACAGCATGTGCGGTTAAAAGATGATACATCTGGAGTACGGACAACCAACATTGGTGCACCGCAGGGGTGTGTACTTTCCCCATTGCTGTTCTCCCTCTACACAAACGACTGTACCTCAAATGACCCTACAGTCAAGCTCTTGAAATTTGCAGACGACACCACCATCATTGGGCTTATCCAGGATGGCGACGAGTCTGCATATCGGCAGGAGGTTGATAAGCTGGTGCTCTGGTGCAGTCAACACAATTTAGAGTTAAACACTCTAAAGACTGTGGAGATGGTCGTGGACTTTAGAAAGCACCCCAAAGTACTACACCCTGTTATAATATCAAATAGCCCTGTGTCAAATGTGGATTCATACAAATTTTTAGGATCCATCATTTCCCGGGACCTGAAGTGGGAGCTCAACATTAATGCCATCCTTAAAAAGGCTCAGCAGAGGATGTATTTTTTACGGCAGCTGCGGAAGTATGGCCTACCACAAGAGCTCCTGGCCACCTTCTATACCGCTGCCATTGAATCCATTCTCTGCACTTCCATCACAGTTTGGTTTGGGGCAGCCACTAAACAGGACAAAAACAGACTTCAACGCACAATTCGAACGGCAGCAAAAATCATTGGTACCCACCTACCCTCCCTCCAGGAATTGTATTCTGGAAGGATCAGAAAGCGGGCAGAGAATATTATTAAAGACCCCACACACCCTGCATACACTCTCTTTAGCCTTCTCCCCTCTGGCAGGCGCTATAGATCCCTGCAAACAAAAACAACTCGACATAAAAATAGCTTCTTTCCCATGGCGATCACCTGTCTGAACTGTTGACTTATCCGTACTTTTCATTTGCACTACTATTGATGCAGTTTAATCCTCTGTGTGTGCTTTGGTATGTGATAATATGTTTTGTTTTTGTATATCCTTATCATAATTGTGTATATGTATCTCAATGTATAGAGAGTTAATATTTACCGAAGTCAAATTCCTTGTGTATGATAAGTATACTTGGCAATAAACTGAATGATATGATGATGATGATAAATCCATTGGAAATACACCTAAAAAATAAGATCTCCTTAAAACAGTTTTTTAAACATGATTTTAAAGGAGAACTCTGGTGTAAAATTTACTTTTTTGTAGTAAAGCATGAGGTTCTTACCTGTGATCAATGATGAGAGCTTCAACTCAGAGTAGATCCATTACTGTACTGATAATATATATATATATATATATATATATACACATACACACTATGTGGAGTTTATGTAATATATATGTCTATGTTATTATCAGTACAGTAATGGTGCCACTCAGAGCTAAAGTTAGCGTTATTCATCAAAGGTAAGAACTTTTATCATGTTTTATACAAGTCCATTTTCCACCAGAGTTCTGCTTTATTAGCATATTCTACGTTCAACCCTCCTCTTTTATCCGGGCTTGGGACCGGCAAAGTGCCCTTAAAACAGACACTTTGGCAGAGTTACTTTTTTATGGTCTTTTTTTTTTTTTGATGGATTGATTTTTTTTCTGTGTTGTTATCAGACCTCTGGTTGATTGATTGATTGATTGATTGAAGGAGCGCTCTCTCCTCTAGATGTTGTTATCAGAGCTCTGCTTTATTGATTGGTTGATTGATTGGAGGAGTTAGGGCATTGGTCTTGGTTCAGGATCGAGATATCTGGACCGAGCTCCATCTATTACAGGGCCCAGTCCTCCTCCGACGCCCCGCTGGGCCGCCTTGCGGAGCGTGTAGGTGCTCCTGCCGGCCGCCTCGGCGCTCTGGATGCAGCGCTCTGCGTACCGCTGGAACCGCTCCTCCTCCTCCTTAATTAGTTGGGCATCGCGGCTCTCCAGCAGCAGATCTTCTTGTTTAAGGCGCTGCTCCAGTTCTTGTTTCTCGGCCATCTGAAGAGCGTTGAATTTGTATAGTTCTTTGCCCTTTTCTCGTTTTTTCTGAGCTTTGATCTTTTGCTCTTCGAGAAACTTTCTATCGGCCTCTTTATAGGAAGCGAGAAGCTCGGCGTCGTCGCGTTTCTCCTTTAGACGCAGGCGCTCCTTCTCTTTTCGAGAGGCTTTGGTGTATTCTTTAATGGAGTCCGTCATCACTGCTTTCATCTCCTCCTTCTTGCTCTGCAGCTGACGGATCTTGGCCTGATCTTCTCTCTTTGCTTTAGAGATCAGCAGGTCCTCGTCGAGGGGCTGTTTTTGGAGCTGGAGTTTCTCCATGCTCTGGGTAACGAGCTTGGTGCGCTCCTGCCTCTCTCTAATCTGCTGTTCTCTTTTCTCTAGCTGGAGTTTGGCCTGCTGGTCTTTAGAATCGAGAAAGAGCTTTTGCCGTTTCTCCTCCTCCTCTTTCCTCAGAGCTTCTCCTGCGAGAAGCTCCTTCTTCTCCTCCACCTGTTTCTGAAGAGCTCTGCAGAGCTCCATCTCCTGTTCTTTCTTCTTCTGCTGAAGAAGGGATTTCTCCAGGAGCTCTTTCTGCAGTCTGTTTTTCTGCATTGAGCAGTACTCTTCATCCTGAGCTTTAGAGGCCATCTTTTCTTTTCGTTTCCTCTCAATCTCAGCCTGTATGTCCTTCTGAATCTCAGACAGACCCACGGTGCTCCGGAACTGTCTCACTCTCTCTGATTGGTAGAAGAAGATGTCCTTCGCCCGGGAGATGGCCTCCTGTCTCTGATCCTCCCTCTGTCTCCTTGAATCCATAATAGCAGACGCTTCTGTTATTATCAGTAAAATATAAATGAAGAGATCCTGATGCAGGACACTATTTATAACCTCGTGACCGTATGACGTCATCGCAACGGCCGCGCGCCGCTCGCGCCTGCCAGAGCGGCGGTGATGACGTCATCGCCGCGGCCGCGCACGTTCTGAGTAGGTGCGCGCGTCGGGAGCGAGATGCTTGTTTTAGTACTTCTAATACACTTACACGTACTGTAGTGTATATATAATATAATTAATGTACTTCCAATACACTTACATTACATTACACTCAACAATCACAAATATAAAATAAATAAAAGCATGAAATATTATCATAAATATCAAAGATAATTAGACAGATTTTATGTTAAATAAATATAATGGAAAAAATCATTACAATTTTTTATACTGGATTTAACACTTTAAAAGTTCAAAGAATCACCTAAGTGTTTACTTAACTCTTTACAAAGTTTTAGCATAACTAACACTAATAAGTGTTATTATATAAATATTTACACTAGTAAAACCCCATTTACACCATCAGTGTTCCAGTTTTACACTACTGCAGTGTTAGAAATGAACAAAAGTAAATCACAGAAACACAGTGGGAGTTAAAAACCTACACAGAACTGGTGTAATAAAATGCAGTAATGACCTAAATTCTGTTCAACACTGATTAACTGATGTTTCAAAAACTCATCACACAAATAGAGGAATTAAACCTTTTAATTTTAATCAGCTTCACTGATCAACAACTTCACCAGATCAGTCATTCCAAAAAAAATTACACACATCTGCTATTTACACAAAACAACATCCTGTAACAACATAAATAAATCATGTGTCTCTGTAGATCAGATTATTTAAACTATCTTAGATCATCTGGTTTGATTACAGAGAGGAGCTGCTCCTGTTCAGGTACACGTTTCCACGTCTGATACAACTAAGTTCAACTAAAAGGCTTGGAGAGGACAGGTTTGAGAAACAGTAAATATTATAATATAAAACTCTTTTAATATTAACTCTTACACCTAAATTACATTTCAGATACAAACAAAACACAGGTTACACCACGATCCACCTTGAACTGTTTTTACTGATAATAATTTAAATTTCTATTAGAAAATAAAATAACGAACAATAAAGTTTTCAGTTTAGATCCATCTAATGTTCAATAATAACAATACAGTTCAGAAAGTACAATCAGATATCATATAATACAGTTATCATTCCACATATATGTATATATTTACTCCCACTCCAGACAGCTCTGACCAATCAGAGGAGACGATGTGCTCGCGTGGTTTATTGGTGCACATTTTGCTGTGTTTAGGTTTATACCTGTGTGAAACCAAACCAACCAGAGGGAGAAACTCTCCAAATAAACCAACTCATCAACTGATCCAGATCATAGAAACCATAGACTGTATATAGCTGGACAGAGCATCGTCTCTCAAAAGTGAAGCCACCACAGGTCGGGCGCCCCCTGCTGTTCGGCTGCAGAAAGCTGTGTAACTCCACCCACCCCCATAGGTTTCAATGGCAAAACAGAACAACTTTCTTCTAATATACTGTAATTCTACAGAATTCGGTTTTAAAAACGTTATTCAGCTCTATTTAAAAAGGTGTGGTTATTGTAAAAGGGCTGGTTATGGGCGGGACCAATAACAGACCGTCAGCTCCGCCCCGCTCTGCAGCCTGTGACCTTGAGGCAGCCCTCAGGGGCGGGGTTATTTAAATGAGTAGGCGGTCTCTCCACAGTCTTTCTCCCTCCTCTGGTCTCTACTGCGCAGAATTGGGTATCAGGATCGCCAACATGGAGGAAGTTTTTTCATTTTCATTGAATGAATGGGAACGGCCACACGGTGTCTCTGATAGAAACAAACCACAGGTGTGAAAATGCTTTTAATGACCTTCATCAGTGTAAATTAATGCACTGCCACACTAACACGGCAGGAGGCAGGATATGCAGCTTCTATGTATATGATGTTTATGGTGTTTGAGTGATTCTGATGAGCAATTGTACATTAAACCTTTATTTTATATATGATGAGCAATTTTACTCTTCATTGGAACTCTATTGATTCAGCTATTACATATACGTATATATATATATATATATATATATATATATATATATATATATATATATATATATATATACAGAAGTTTGACACTTGGAGGCGTTTTTGACACTTTTGGCACTTTTGGAAAAATTAAAAAGAGGTTACTTAATTTACCAAATATTAAAAACCAATAGGTCCATTTTTGGAGCCCAAGTATCTGCTTTCATATGAGCCAGTGATCACCAGGGTAAATTAAGCTGAACAGAGGGACCCTGTGAAAAGGCTTCTAATTTAAAATTCTCATTCCACCTTAATTCCCACAGCTGCTAATGCAAAAAATTCCACCTTAAATGCTGCAGTCGCCGATTGCCACCTTTCAGAATTTAAAATAAGGGACGCCCTCCACGGTGCACTCGCAGCAGTGGTGTGTTTTATTTAGTGCTGATGTGTTTTTAGTAAAGTAAAAGAAATATCCTTTTTTCCACATATCCAGTGCATGCTGGGATGCTCAGGATGTGTCTGATTAAAGATAGATACAGTACCTGAAAGAGAGCTACCCACCTGCCAGCCACACTTTTGGACTTTCATTCATCTTCATTATCTTCTTCATTATCATTCTCTTCAGAATGGGTTTTTCTGTGGAGCGTTCATTATTTAATATATGGATGAGGTTGAGCTTGGTGGTCACCTTCTCAGTGTGACTGAAGGTGGTCAGGTGGAGGTGCCGTGTTGCAGAGAGAGAGAGAGGTTGCAGTGAGAACTGCCAGTTGTCTTCTGAGAAGTTGAACCATTTCTCAGCATATGAGAGTGCTGTGTTGAGAAATGCAGAGAACTCTGTGTGGACGGAGACGTGGAGCAGCCGTAGAGAATATAGCGAGAATATAACTCAACACAGGTGGTTTATCACTCTCCAGCTTCTTCCTCAAAGAGAGAGAGAGAAGATATTATTGCAGAAGAGAAGTTGAGTCCTCGCTGAGCTTTAGCAAAGCTGCAAGTTGTTTGGGACACTTCAGAGCACCACTAAAGCCAGAGTTAGTTCAGGAGGGTTATTACAGGCAGGGATATAGGTATTGTTACAGGCTGTGGTCTGGAGAAACAGATACAGATAAAACTGTGAATAACAATACAGGTACTAATGCACTGAAATAAAGAAACTACATTTAGTACAAACTGCAAATTCTACAGGTGGATCTAAAGCATCTCTATGGCACCACAGTTCTCTGATGACACTTAGGCTCCACCTAGTGATCATCTTCAGTAACTGACGCAGTGAGAGTATACAAAATGAAGTGGCTGTTGCTAGCTTCACTTATTATTATAGCCACATATTCAATTAAACACAGTAAAAATAATAGCCTGCTTTCATATACAACATAATACATAACTCTAATCACACACTACAGGAATAAACTCACAGTTTCTCAATAACGCACAAAATCTACACTGCTTCCTACAGGAAATGACATCAGAGAACGACATGTGACTAGCTTCAGCCAATGGCATTAGGTTTCCACAGATATTCACATTAAACAGAACAAATAATATATGAATAAATGATTAAACTCTACAGTCAGTTCTGGGCCTTTTGAGCAACTGGATTAAATGATCTGCTCTATATAAAATAGCTGCCATCCCAAAACCTCCCCAAAATCTTTGGATTTAGTTTATGTGCACAGTCAGCACTGTTGTAGCTGAGGTTGTGTAAACCTATAGGGGAGGAGTGGGACGACAAATTGTTCATCAAATTGAACCGTATTCACCAGTGCCTTTCTTATGACTTGAAAGAATGGCAGATCATCAACATTTAAACCCAATATATTATTATATTTAATAGTTTAAAGAAATGCATCATTTATATATTAAGAATTTATTCATTTATTTAATATACAGTAGTATAAGCCAATATAAATATTGTATATGATCATGTAAAGAACAAATCAAACTAATGGATTAACAGTAAATAAATAAATTTATATATATATATACACACATATATATAGCCCTGGGCATAAATATTACCCTTTAATGTTTTACTGTGTAAATCAGTTAAATTAGACGCTGTCACAAGCACTGAAGCTTTAGCTAGCTTCTGGAGCTATGCTAACCGGCTAGTTAAGTTAGCTGAGTGAGACGGAGCTATGCTAACCGGCTAGTTAAGTTAGCTGAGTGAGACGGAGCTATGCTAACCGGCTAGTTAAGTTAGCTGAGTGAGACGGAGCTATGCTAACCGGCTAGTTCAGTTAGCTGAGTGAGACGGAGCTATGCTAAACGGCTAGTTAAGTTAGCTGAGTGAGACGAAGCTATGCTAACCGGCTAGTTCAGTTAGCTGAGTGAGACGGAGCTATGCTAACCGGCTAGTTAAGTTAGCTGAGTGAGACGAAGCTATGCTAACCGGCTAGTTCAGTTAGCTGAGTGAGACGGAGCTATGCTAACTGGCTAGTTAAGTTAGCTGAGTGAGACGGAGCTATGCTAACCGGCTAGTTAAGTTAGCTGAGTGAGACGGAGCTATGCTAACCGGCTAGTTAAGTTAGCTGAGTGAGACAGAGCTATGCTAACCGGCTAGTTAAGTTAGCTGAGTGAGACGAAGCTATGCTAACCGGCTAGTTAAGTTAGCTGAGTGAGACGGAGCTATGCTAACCGGCTAGTTAAGTTAGCTGAGTGAGACGGAGCTATTGTGATATATATTAATTATTAATTGTAACAGACAGTTACTTTTATAAAACATACACCTATTTGCTTTTAGAATATTTATTTGATATAAAATATATATAAATCACCTCTCTGAAGTAGTAGGATGAATGTAAAACACTGAAAATGTGTAGCTCCATTTAGCTAGACTGTTTCTGCTGGACTGTTCAGTTCCTCCATCGAATCACTGTTTGTTGTTTTGTCTTTTTTATGTTTGAAAGTAATCCTGGGTGGAGATTATAATCTCTGGTGGGGGTACGCAGTTCAGATGCTGGACCTGGATCAGGCATTCTGACGTTAGCGTTTAAAGTAGCCTCGAGCCCGGCACGCTTTTGAAGATTAGAGAGGATTTAGTTCGTGTTTTGGTTTGGTAATTAGGAATGGAGTTGCTCGGAACCGAAGATCTAACTCGGATCATTTTCAGTGTTGCACAGCTCATCGTAGCAGTAGTGAGGGGAAATGGAAAAGGGTGTGTTAAGAGTAGGAGTGTCACGATTCTCTAAATCCTCGATTTGATGTTATTTCTGATTTTAGGATCACGATTCGATTTGATTCTCGATTTTCTTTTTTTTTTTTTTACAGCAGAGAGGCCTATGCCAGTTTTAGATTAGTCTATGGTCAGTCATTCGTTTGATTCATCAAATTTACAATATCTTATTTCAAAAGGTCGGCTTGATATAAGTGATGCAAAGTGATACAAGTGATCTGTAATACACCACATTAGACACTAATGATCAAATTTAAATAATTTTATTAAGATATATATGCAATTTTTCATATTTTTTGGTAGCAGCAGTGTGCACTATTAAAACAGCAATGTGCAACATAACAAAATAAATAATACAAAAATACAGGAACAGTCATGTAGAAAATAATAGAACAATTAGAGCCTTAACAAACTGAACTCTATCCTACTATAACAGTTAAACATGAAAAATAAGACTTTAAGACTTTTTCTTTAATAAAGATATATTATTAACTTTATCTGAGAGAAAGATGCTCCTTAAGGTACCAAAACTATTAACATATTTGAGGCTAGACAAAACAACTGTTATTTTTATATATTTTTTAAGTTTTTCTTTAAGAAGATGAGAATGTTCACATTCTCTGGAGAAAGAGCTGCTCTTTCAGCAGTCACAATGTCCGCGGCGTCGGCTACAGTGTGCTGCTCCATTAGCGTAGTTTAGAGGGATTGGGACTGGGAGACTCGGCCTATTGACTGGGAGACTCCTCCCCCTGAATGCGAGACTCTTCCTATTGATTGAGACTCCTCCCCCTGACTGCGAGGCTCCACCTATTGACTGGGAGACTCCGCCTATTGACTGGGAGACTCCTCCCCCTGAATGCGAGACTCTTCCTATTGACTGGGAGACTCCTCCCCCTAAATGCGAGACTCCTCCCCCTGACTGCGAGACTCCTCCTCCTGACTGATGAATGAACGGTCAATTAACAACAGACTATGTTCAGCATTCAGACTATGCTGTTACTAATTAAGCCACTGGGAGACTCCTCCCCCTAAATGCGAGACTCCTCCTTTTGATTGCGAGACTCCTCCCCCTGACTGCGAGACTCCTCCCCCTGACTGATGAATGAATGGTCAATTAACAACAGACTATGTTCAGCATTCAGACTATGCTGTTACTAATTAAGCCACTAGGGGGCGTTAGAACCTTGTAAAGTGCCTGAAGTGCCCTAAATTTCCTTCGGGATAAATAAAGTAGGGTAAGTGTACCCATTAAGCCCACCAATATCTAAGTTTTGCAATTTTTTCGAGATATTGACATGATTTGTAAGTGACATAATTTGTTAAAGGGCAAGATTTATCTCTCATTTGAATATTTATTAATTAGTTGATGTACATTTCAAAATACAAAATTAAGAAATTTTAGGGAAAATGTCAAAAGTCTGGCGTGGGCTTAATTGGTACCATAGTACCATTTAAGCCCATGTGTGTTCCAAATAAGCCCATAACATCATTTTTTTGATCAAATAAACTTGTTTAATGATTCTTTTTAAGTGAACAGCAGTATATTTAATCAATAACAGTGAAAATGTTTTTGTTTTAATCCCTTTTGAACAAGATCATCATTTGAACATGACATGACAAACAGTTCAGTACACAAGATGGAACAATGAATAATTTATTTTAGTTCCATTTCAGGCAATTCAATTAAAAATAAACAACAGTATATTTATTAGATAACAGTGAATGTTCTTTTAATCTCTTTGTAATAAAGATCATCTGAACAAATGACAAACAGTGCAGTACACAACAACAATGAAACATTTCATTCAGTTTCTGTTTTAGTCTAATAAAAAAGGCACATGCTATTTGCACCCGGGTGTATGCAGCAGTGTGTGCTATTTGCACCCGGGTGTACATAGCAGTGTGTGCTATTTGCACCCGGGTGTATGCAGCAGTGTGTGCTATTTGCACCCGGGTGTACATAGCAGTGTGTGCTATTTGCACCCGGGTGTACGCAGCAGTGTGTGCTATTTGCACCCGGGTGTACGCAGCAGTGTGTGCTATTTGCACCCGGGTGCAAATAGCACGTGCCACACAGCAAGGCTATTTTCACCCCTTAATTAAAAAAAAAGAAAGAGAACTCATCTGCGCATGTCTACCAATGAATGCGAGGGAGCGAAAAGGCGCAAATTCACAGATGGGGAAACGGAGACCATAGGAAATGGTAAGCAGAATTTGGTTATTATTTATGTATAAAAGGCCCATCACTCAATTTAACTCTACATTTTAAGATAAATATTTAAGACAGAGTGTGAGAATTATTATCTATCGAACACTGTTGACTGAAAACGAATAAGCTAAGCTAGTGTTTTGGTGGATCTCAGTTTAAGTTATTTGATTGAATTAAAGTTTGAGGCAGTTAGGTAACTTGTATCTAACCTTATCTTAGTTATTAAGTAAAAAGTTTTGTATTTTGTTGCTTATTCTGATTAATTTAGCTAGCTAGCTAGCTTATTGCTGGCTAGTACAGAGCCCGGGAGGGGCCGTGGGTAAAAAAAATAATTAAATCGAGCGAACGATGTAGCAGTTCATGCCAACAATTTCTCTAATTCGTGCGAACGATTTCTTTTATTCCAGCGAACGATTAAGCCAACTCTTATTTCTAGTTCATGCATGCACAGGCAGGATAAACACAGTCTCCGGCGATGTTCATGCCTTCTGCGGTGGCGTTTTAGGGCAACTCTTAATTAGAGAATAAAGTCTAATATAACGAGATTAAAGTCGTAATATTACGAGATTAAAGCCGCAGTATTTTGATTTTAATTGTAACTGCTTGGCCTGCAGCGCAGGGCACGGAGGGAAAAGAGCACATACCGTCAGTTAGAAACGTAGATAAATGACGGTGATCTCAGGATCTCATAACAGATCATGCATGATCACCGTCAGTTATCTACGTTTCTAACCTGCTGATTATTAATGTTCTAGTGTTACAGCTTTCGGCTCTGCGCTGCGAGATTCCTCTGTGCGGGGAGAGCGCGCGGCGCGACACGGAGGCTTTCCACCGCATTTTAGTTTTTGCTACCAAACGAACATAAATACAGTAAATTCCAGTCATGAATAAAGGAAATAAACCTTTTACTGAAACAGGACGACTGTCTCGGTGTGTTATAAAAACCATATCAAATTCAAATATACTGTGAAGCATGATATGCGCGTCAAAGTTATGATCAATGTGGAATAGTTAATTTCTCACTATTTAGTAATATAGGGCTAATGTATTAATTAAATAAACATAATTCATATTAAAATATTCCCAATATTTCCCAGCAGATCTACCTTATAAAGCACCCCCTATAACTGTACACCCAACCAAGAAATACTTTTAGCACTAGATATTCAGTCAGCCTCCAAGGAAATGCACCCCTTCTTAAATCTGGTTACATCATTATTACATTCATGGTATTTACACCCTCTATATGGGAATCTGTGTAGCAAAATATGGTCACCTTTTACAGGTATATAATGATGGAAACACAAAATTGCATTTCATGTATAACATATGCTGTTTCTAGCTTTTATGTCATATAAAAAGACATAAAATCCAAATAATTATAAAGTAGTTCAAAAAAATATGCACATGAAACAGTGTGATAAAACTGTTTATGTATGTTTCTGAGCTTATAAGTCTGCATTATAATTCTGATAATGATGTATCAGAAAATAGTATGTTTAAATGGTATCATTTTCATATAATTTGCATACAAGTGTAATTTGTAATACAAATTAGTTGGGATAATTGTTATATGAGATAACATGATACCTGTTTTTGGTGTAATATCATGATATTAATGTCCTACATCTTACAATTACATTTGGTCACACATTTTTATGACATACTGGAATAAATTATCAAATTGATCCAAATTATAATATATACTGCCCACTCAAATAAACATCTTAAAACATTGTATTATTATTATTTTAGGCCAGCTATTTTAATTTTATATAGTGTTACAGATTTAAAGTAGCCTAGTACATTATATGACCCATTCATAGACAAATGTCACACACTGTATTATATAAATTTTTATATCATCTTTATTTCCTCATTATTACAGTGTACAATTGAATATACTGTACTAAGTAAAATATACTTATTTACGTTATATTATTGTTGAACATAAGGAATTAATAAACACAATTCCACATTGATCATAACACGTGATTTATAACACACCGAGACAGTCGTCTTGTTTCAGTAAAAGGTTTATTTACTTTATTCATGACTGGAATTTACTGTATTTATGTTCGTTTGGTAGCAAAAACTAAAATGCGGTGGAAAGCCTCCGTGTCGCGCCGCGCGCTCTCCCCGCACAGAGGAATCTCGCAGCGCAGAGCCGAAAGCTGTAACACTAGAACATTAATAATCAGCAGGTTAGAAACGTAGATAACTGACGGTGATCATGCATGATCTGTTATGAGATCCTGAGATCACCGTCATTTATCTACGTTTCTAACTGACGGTATGTGCTCTTTTCCCTCCGTGCCCTGCGCTGCAGGCCAAGCAGTTACAATTAAAATCAAAATACTGCGGCTTTAATCTCGTAATATTACGACTTTAATCTCGTTATATTAGACTTTATTCTCTAATTAAGAGTTGCCCTAAAACGCCACCGCAGAAGGCATGAACATCGCCGGAGACTGTGTTTATCCTGCCTGTGCATGCATGAACTAGAAATAAGAGTTGGCTTAATCGTTCGCTGGAATAAAAGAAATCGTTCGCACGAATTAGAGAAATTGTTGGCATGAACTGCTACATCGTTCGCTCGATTTAATTATTTTTTTTACCCACGGCCCCTCCCGGGCTCTGTACTGGCCAGCAATAAGCTAGCTAGCTAGCTAAATTAATCAGAATAAGCAACAAAATACAAAACTTTTTACTTAATAACTAAGATAAGGTTAGATACAAGTTACCTAACTGCCTCAAACTTTAATTCAATCAAATAACTTAAACTGAGATCCACCAAAACACTAGCTTAGCTTATTCGTTTTCAGTCAACAGTGTTCGATAGATAATAATTCTCACACTCTGTCTTAAATATTTATCTTAAAATGTAGAGTTAAATTGAGTGATGGGCCTTTTATACATAAATAATAACCAAATTCTGCTTACCATTTCCTATGGTCTCCGTTTCCCCATCTGTGAATTTGCGCCTTTTCGCTCCCTCGCATTCATTGGTAGACATGCGCAGATGAGTTCTCTTTCTTTTTTTTTAATTAAGGGGTGAAAATAGCCTTGCTGTGTGGCACGTGCTATTTGCACCCGGGTGCAAATAGACACTCCGAATAAAAAAAGGTTGTAATGAAATCCAGTTTAGAAGCAGAATTGTCTAAAAATCTCCAATGTAGCCTTATTGACATTTTGCCCCATTTACTCTATTTTATCTGAGCTTGTTTCATGCAATTCAATAAGTAGATTTGATCATTTTAAGTTTTTGTTTGAATGCAGTCTCCACCTCAATGTGGTTGCTCAGGTAGAATGGGCCAGCTCCCTCCAGGTTTGCCCTGCAAAGAATGAGCTTCCGTTCAACATCTTCAGCCTTATCCCTTGAAGGCAGATTGTAGGTGTTATTTGGGCCACGGTCAAGAAACTTCATAACATATGAAGTCTCACCTTCTGGTGGAGTGGTCTCATTCAGGACACGTGCTATATAGTATGCCGCAGGCTTAGTAAACATCACAGCGTAGTACATGTCACATTCTACTGCAAAGTCTTCTGCATCACTTGTATTGGCCTCTTGCCCATAATGGATATCAGGGTTCTCGTCAGTCTTACCGTCTTCCTTGTTGTGGTTGGCTCCTTTTATTTTCTTCTTTTCCTGTTTTTGTTTGTTCACTTTCTTTCTTTCAGCCTCATTTAATCTTTCTAAAGCCTGCTCTGAGGTAAGAGACTCTCCATACTTCAGGTTTGTGATTCTCTTTTTTTTGTTTGCAGGAACTTTTTCCTTTGGCATGATGCGTTTCAGAAAATATTCCTTTATTCCAGTGTTTGAGGTGGGAGAAGCATTTGAGGACGTGCCTGGGTTAGAGGATGACGCAGTCTGGTGGTCTGACACTTCGATGTTGGTGATGCTCAATATGTTAGAGCCCGGTATCATTTCAACACTTAGGATGATCTGAGAGGCTGACTCATCACCCACTGTCAGAAGTGGAGGATTGATTGTTGTCGATTCGTTTGTTGATGCTGCAAGCACAGGTAATGGCATAGCTGGAGGCACATCTGGAAGTGTGGTCAGTGGGATGGTTGGAGATTCTTCAGTTGTGTTGGAAGTATGTTCTGCTGCGAATGGTGTGTTGGTCTTCACGCCCTCAAGTGCACGCCTTGGGTTTAATGGATAAATCCCTGTACTTTCGAACCCGCTGATGATGTTTTTAGACTTTAAGCCAGCATCCAGCGCACCTTTCAGTTTTAGAGGAAAATCCTCCTTCCTAATGTTGTCCCTGCTGACCCTTGCATGGCAACGAAGTTTTGTTCGCCACTGCTTCTTCACTTCTCCAAACACAGCTTTATCCAAAGGCTGCAAATCATGTGTCAGGTGAGAGGGGAGACGAAGTAGCACTACATTATTTTCTTTTGCCTTCACTGCAAGACTCAGGGACACATGTGAGGTATGGCCATCAAATATTAAAAGACGAGGTGAGGTCAGATCTGAAAGCCGAGCAGATTCTGGTAGGAAGAGATTTGTAAAGTAATCTAAAAAGACAATCTTTTCCATCCAGCCATGGTCGGTAACTGCGAAGCGTGCACGATCTGGTCCACCTTCACACCAAGAACTGTACAGATGTTTACCTTTGAACACAATCATTGGTGGCAGGATGAGGCCAGCAGCATTCCCAGTGATAGACGGTTACCTGCTCCTTACCACTTCCTCCTGTACTCTGGTACACATTCTGTGAACCTCTTTGAGCCAGGACGTATCCTGAAGATGCATCAGTCACAAACCCTGTCTCATCAACATTGTAAATGTTTTGAGGCTTTGCTGTGACACCAGCAAGATCCATTTCCCTTTTGAGAAGCTCGAACCAGTGGTTCAATATGTCAGCATTAGCTGAGGCCTCCCATCTAGCCACAGAAAACTGTTCCGATTTGCGAATGGTAAGCTCAGGATGATCTCGCATGAAACGTTTAAACCATTTGCGTCCTGGCCTCCCATTAGTAAATGGGCTCTGAAGGTCATTATCCAGAATGTAGTCTTCAAGATCTAAAAGGGTTGCACGGGTAAGGCCCCAACCCCAGTCACAGAGGTTTGCAGAGATTGTAAAAAGTTAGAAACAGTAGTGTAAGGCACTTTAAGATCACATCGTCCATTTTGTCCTTTCATATTAGACTTAACCTGTTTTGTGCACTCTAGCCCTTGTTCACAGCCTACCTGAAGACTCTCAGAAATTTCCCTCTCTACCACTGAACTGAGCAAGGTCTCCCGTCCCTGATGAGCCTCAACTCTGACCTTGGCCTTCACTCTTTCCCTCAAAGATTTTCTGTCCACGCCACATTGTTTTGCTAGCACGGACAAGTTCTTTATTGTTCCATCATGGTAAAGGCGACATGCCTCTACCATTTTTGGACAGGTGCTGTAGTTCTTTCTCTTTGTCGACATTTCCTTGCTGAAAACAAAAAAAGACATCTATATTCATAAGATTTCTGTCTGTCTGTCTATCTATCTATCTATCTATCTATCTATCTATCTATCTATCTATCTATCTATCTATCTATCTGTCTATCTATCTGTTAAAGTAGATCAGTAATTTAAAGTCACACAGTGAACTGTTACTTTTGAACAGAAAAATGTATTTAACTTGTACTAGAGCAAATTCCCTGTTGAAATACATGAGGTGGGCTTAAATAGTTCCGCAGAGAAGAACGCTGAAAAAAGACAATGATTTCCTTTCAAAATGTAAGATATGCTCACTAATCCATGCATGAAGCTTAAATATAGTTTGCATCAAACATTACAGCAGTTACTACTATGCCCACATTCAGAAATATGAAGTTTTTGTTATTGCATATTAACATGTGCTCGCTGCAGTCTGCTTGCATTTTGATAGGATGTACCATTTAAGCCCACCTGTAAAAAAAAGCTAATTTATTAAATTAATCAGCTTCACAGAACAATTTATGATGCATTTATCTAAATATAAATGTTAAATGTATAACAAAATGCTTACTATTTGTAGCTGACAACCTTAATTATTGTGGAAGTGTAGCATTAACAGGGCTAGGGGTGTTAGCATTAGCGTTAGCTATGTTTGCTAGCTCATAAACTCATATTTCCAAAATACTATTTAATTACATATCAAAATTGGTACATTTAGCTCTAATTTGACATTATATTAATGTACTTACCAAAGATGTGGCTGAAAATTGCTGAAGATTGATGATTCCTGACAGGTCTCAAAACACCAAAGTTTTGCAGTGTCTTCTTGTCAGGGGTCCCGAGACTGTATACACTTGGGCGGGGCTAACTCAACAATGGAAAATGTGATTTGTATGCAATAAAAAATGTTATGGAAGTAACAAACCATTTGATTGGATAAAGTAATGGATGCCAAAATATATGTTTTCCTTTGTTTGTAAATTGACATCAAAGTTGAAAGTGGGCTTAATGGGTACACTTACCCTATCTATTTATCTATCATCTATCTAAGTCTCTCATTTAAAGCTACAGAACACAATACATTATAACTTAAAATTTCAATACATGTACCTAAAATGTGCATAAAACACTATATAAAACCTTGTTTCCTCAACTAATGCAGCTTTTTATTGCCTGAAATGAATAATTCAGCTACAGGACAGATAATTTACTTGTGCTTCAGTCAGCTTACTCTCTACTGACTCTTAATTCAGGTAGTGAAATAATATATATATATAAATAACAATATACATCAGATAATACAATAATATGATTACATTATCTATACAATAACATATTTCTATAATAAATAATACAATTTTAACACATTTCTTACTAGGTGATCGTATAGATTTTTATCTTAATGTTTATGTCTAGTTTTTATTTAATTATTTAGCGCTTTATATTTTAAAATCACTTTTTTAACATCTAAACCCATACAACAACATTCAAATGAATTGAATTGAATGAATGTGAATTAGAAGCCCTGCAGTTTTAGGACCCGATGTTTTCGCGACAGTTAGCCCACTGTCTTGGGTTTAACGTTAAATACTTATTTAATAAATACTGTTATAAAATATAGTTAAGTTAATAATCTTGAACAATACGTTTTGTTATTTATATTAGTAATTTTATGAAAATGTTAAATTTTACTGATTATTCTGTCTGCTTCTCAAGATGAATATAACAATTAGGTTATGTTTGTTCCATCTTCAATATAAAAGCTGCATGTAAGTTTGAAGAGGGCTGATTACTATTAATAAATATATATATAAACTTTACAGGAACAATAGTTTGCCTCATTTTAAATGGTGCTGTCTGTTTAATTTTTTTTAAATATATAAGAACTGAAAATGAGTAATTTGTAATCATAATTGAGAAGTGCTCATATATTTGAAGAATATTGAGATTTTTTTACAGTATCGTCCGGCTCTAATAGATTCTAGAGGAGTTTGAAGACTTCAATCTTTCTAAAAGTAGTTCGAATCCATTTCAGATATGAAATAAAGTCACATATATTAATACTATAGCCTGAAGTCTTCCTCGTGTCTCTGATATGTGGTTGGGAGTAATAATTGGGTGAAATAAGTCTTTAAATCTGTAAGTAGTTACTTGAATTGATAATATTTGAGTGAAATAAACATTAAAAAGTGTAAGTAGTTCATTGTAAGTGGTGATTATTACAGTAAGGAGTAGTAAGTCATTTATTTCGCTAGGTGGCAGTGTCGCAAAACTGCGGTCCTGAAACTGCAGATATATACCGGCTGTGTCCCAATTCAGGGGCTGCATCCTTCGAAGGGCGTGGTCTATGAAGGTGTGTCCTCTGAAGGATGGGGAGGCTGCGATTTTTTTCACCACACAACAAAAACAGATACCCGTTCTTTACATTGAACAGTTATATTAAAAAAGGCGCTTTGACCTGAATTATCAATAACAATAAAACAATTATATAATAATAATACTGATAAAAACACAGAAATTAACCAGGGCCAGTAGTAAGTATTGTGTTAACATTAAAGTATATATAAATAAAGGGTTTATACAAGGAAATTAAAACTTTCCAAAAAGTAAATAAATTTACCTGCATTTTTTTCCTTTACTAACTTTAAAGATTTTAATTTATTCCTCCAGTGGGACATTTCCGGTTTACATTTAAAGAAACGCATTTCTGTAAATAATCAAAATATTAACACCATATTCAACACTACCGCAAACATTAAATATTCCTGATAAGATTTCCTTTGAGGTGAAAGCAGGTAGCTGAATATTTCTGGATTGGATCCAGATCTGAAAGTAAATCCAAAATTCCTGAGCTATCCTGCAGTCGTTAAAAACATGTTCCAGGTTTTTATTCTCCTTTTCACAAAAGCTACATTTTCCAGCATCCATTTAAATTTTACTCTTAGAAATTCGTTAGTGGGGTATATTCTATTTATGATTTTAAACTGAATTTCTTTTGACAAATATTTAATTCTAATTATTTTAATCTCTTCTTTATTGAAGTCATTGAGGATATATTTCCTCTTAACTGTTTTAGGAGAATAGTAATGTAATAATCTATTCCTTAAAGCTCACCTTCCGTCGTTTTTTCTTTCATTTTAAAATGTCTAGTTGTGGTCTCTAGTATGAATGAATGACATGTGAGCCGTTTTTGTAAAAAAAAAAGTGCTCAGGTGTCTCTGTATAGCTCTTTTTTAATGGACTGTTTTAGGGGTGTGTCCAAAATGACCGGATTCCAGCTTTGCTCATGAATATTCATACATGCAAACAGCATGCAAATATCTCTCCTCTGATTGGCTAGGAGCACTGCGACGCCCCTCCGCCGCTCTGCCGCTCACTGCCTCCCACCTCCTAACTGATGAGCGGTGATGTTGCGTCGCTTCAGCTCCGCCTCTGGGAGTTTCTCGAGCCAAGGTGGGCTGGTCTGTGAGTTTCTGCCTACGTAGGCAGAAAGATAATTCAAAATTCACCCGTTTTTCGGAGGGGGGGAGGGGGGATTTCTTTGCTTAGCTCCTGCAGACAATGGGGGCTGCAAAACAGTTTAATGTGCAGGTGTACACATTCAACTCGGAGAGACCTACTGTATTCCACAAAAAACAAGAAAAATCGGATTTTCACGGAAGGTGACCTTTAAGACATAATGGAATAGCTTTTATAATTTGTTTATATTTATTCCTAGTACAATGTATTTTAAGTTTTTTACAGAACTCTTCTTGCTGTAAAATGTTTCCTTCAGCCCACACTCCTTTAGAAAACCATTCATCCATATAAAAGCATCTTTTGATCAAAATATACCTATTATTCTGTGAAAATCAGAAAGTTTCACTGGTAATTTGCTCGTCTCAAAATCACATTGTAATAGAAAGTGAAGACCTCCTATCTTATTAAACTCCAAATTAGGTATGTATGACTGTATAGATTTAGAAAGAATTTTAACCATTTAAGTTTCTAAACACCATTTTACCATAGCGTTTCCTCCACCATCTTCATAGGTTTTAATAAGGTCACTGTTTCATATATAATGATTTTATTTCTATAAATGAAGTTAAAATGTAATTTAGTAATAGCTTTAATCATCTTGTTTGAGAGGAATAAGCCGGGTAGATAAATCTGGATAAACTGTCCGACTTAGTTAATAAAATCCTACCAAAGATTGAAACGTCTCTCTGTAGAATCTATTTAGAATCAACTTGCATTTGTCAATGTTATTCCAAATATGAACTTATCCGAGCTTGTTTTATCTTTTGACCACTCCTGGGTATTTTACCTCTTCTTTAATGTTTATGGTAAGTAGTGATTGTCGCGGGGGTCCTTCAGGGTTAACACTTCACATTTATTTAAGTTGAGAGGAAGTTCAGAAGCCTACAGGGATTTGATCTTCATTCTTTAAGAAGAAGGGCTGTATCGTTCGCCAATTGACTCATCATAACTTACCTGCCCATTACATCACTTCCTGCTATTCCACTGGTTTAATTAGAATGGACAGCATGCTGAAATTTCCTTCGGGATAAATAAAGCATCCATCCATGCATGCATCCATCCATCCATGCATGCATCCATCCATCCATCCATCCATCCATCCATGCATTCATCCATCCATCCATGCATGCATCCATCCATCCATGCATGCATCCATCCATCCATACATCCATCCATGCATCCATCCATGCATCCATCCATCCATCCATCCATGCATCCATCCATCCATCCATCCATGCATGCATCCATCCATCCATCCATGCATCCATCCATCCATGCATGCATCCATCCATCCATGCATGCATTCATCCATCCATCCATGCATGCATCCATCCATCCATGCATGCATCCATACATCCATCCATGCATCCATCCATGCATCCATCCATCCATCCATCCATGCATCCATCCATGCATTCATCCATCCATGCATGCATCCATCCATCCATGCATGCATCCATCCATGCATGCATCCATCCATCCATCCATACATCCATCCATGCATGCATCCATCCATGCATCCATCCATCCATCCATGCATGCATCCATCCATCCATGCATCCATCCATCCATCCAAATCTGCTGCAAGTTCCATGACTTAAGATCACAGAACTGTTTAGATCTTTATATAATATTCTAATAAAGTTGCCAATTTTTTCCCCAAATCCTAAATGTCTAAGTGTTTCAAATATGAATGTATGTTCAACAGAGTCGAATGCTTTATAAAAATCTAAGAAAAGAATAAACCCATCTTCGTCAATCAAGTCCCCGTAATCTATTACGTCTAAAACAAGTCTAATATTATTATGAATAGATCTGAGTTTCACTGATTTTATCTCAAATACCTGTTTTAGCCCCAGAGAAGATTTTAGAATCTGTATTTAAAAGAGTAATAGGCCTTAAGCTGTCTAAATGTCTTTTATCTTTGCCTGGTTTGAGAATCAGGACAATCAGTCCTTGCTTCATGCTTGACATTAACACTGTTTTGTCAACACACTCCATTATTAATGCTTTAAATAGTCTTTTCCTTATATTTCCCCAGAAAAATGTGTAACAATTAACAGTAAGGCCATCTGAACCTGGGGATTTGCAACAGCATCAAACTCCTCAATTTTAAAATCAGCATCACAGATTTCTCTATAAGAAGTTTTGTGTTATCAGAGTGGATATATTATTAAAAAGGTAATTACAATCTATTTCTGAAACATTAGTTGAGAACAGTTCGGAATAAAAGTTAAAAACTTCCGTCTCTAGTATTTTAGGGTAATTATGTTCAATTCCATTTATAAAAAGACTTGAGACACTATTTTTAATTGTCTGTCTGGTTCTAATTTAAAGAAATAAGATATTTTTTTGTTTTTTTCCCTGCCTCTATCCATTTTGCACGAGCTCTTAAAAAGCACCATGTGCTCTGTCTAAATAAAGTTGATCTAATTTGGTTTGTAATTCCATAAGATCTCCTTTTTCCTCCTTATTTAAACGTTTTTCACACAACATTGATGTATATCTTTACAAAGAATGCTCTCATATTTATTTTGTTCATAAATGAGAGAGAAATTCCCATTTGTTCATGTCTCCTGTGATTGAGTCACTAGACTCGATTTCATTAATGAGTTCTTTAATTTTTGTACAGTATTTTTCGTTAAACTTCCAGTAACCTTTTTTATATGTTTTTTGAACTACAGATTCCGGACTTTATGAAGCAGTGGTCAGAAAGTGGAGCTTTTGAAATAACATCACTACCTAACCAACAGTTAATCCTAGATTTACAGCTTCCATTTGGTTTAATCCAAGATGATTACTGTTCATCATAAAATCATTCATTATACTATTATATTGGGGATCTCCCTGATCTAGGGGGCATCTATCCATCCATTCATTAGGTGTCATATTCCAATCACCTCCCAACAAGATATATTCAGAATTCAGATCTGTTTTGTTTTGACTTTCATTGTTATCCCCGTATATAATGATAAATAATCCATCAGTTCTTACCACAACAATCAGCCCCTCAGCATCAGTCCGGTGTGTTAGAATCTCCTGGAAAATTCCCGATCTGGCAGAACCATGACTAAACAGGATCTTATCTCCCCACTGATTAGTCTAAAATGATGTGTCCATATCTGAGGAATGAGTCTCTTACAGAAATAAACAATGACGTTTTTTCCCTTTACAAAATAAAAACACAGCTTTTCTTTTAACAGGTTCTTCAAGCCCCTGACATTTAAAGAACCAAATAAAATATGAACACTTAACATGAACACAGAACAGTATTTAGAAAGTTCTACACAAAAAGAAAAGCTTTACTGATCTAGCTCTTCACCGCTGGCATGTTTCCACCCAATGAAAACTTTGGATCTATCGTTCATCTATTTAATTCCACTTTTCCACCTTCAATATGTGCATGTGGACCTCGAAAGAAAGAATACCTGTTTTCCAGCTTTCCTCGCTTCTTCCATCAGGCCCACAGGCGCCGTCGTTCCTCCAGGTCTTCTTTTGGGAACATCTCTGCGAAACTGACGCCCTCTTCTTTGGAAATAGCTGATCCTTTGCTCCTCTTCCATATTTCTTCTTTTATTCGTCTTTGTTCGAACAAGATGATCACATTTCTGGTTTTGTTTGTCTCTTTTTTCCCCATCCTGTGGACAACATCCACTTTCGACTCCAACTCAGGAACAATCTTCTTTAGAAGAAACTTGTGGAATATTTTCTCTGATATTCTCATCCTTCTTTTCTTTCATTCCTTTCAGGCGAAGGCTCCGTCTCATTTGGTCTCTTATCTTTTCTTTGAGCTCATCATTCTCTTTAAGTAGCTGTTTATTTGCATTTTCCAGCTTTGAGAGCCTCACCTTGCAGTCTTTCATTTCCTCAGCATTGCCATCATGGTGCTGCTCTGTTGCGTTTGTTCTTTGATGTCTTCGAGCTGTGTTTCCTCTCTCTTTTCCAACCTCATAATAGCATCACAAATGTCATTATTAGACACTTGGGCAGGACCTTCTTCCTGTGCTGACTTGGCTCTCTTCAGTTTTGGGCTTTATTGGAGTCGTTGGAGGCGAGTTATCAGGGTCACGTTTGTTTAGTATAGAAACTTCCACAGCGTAATCGTGCTCCAGTTCTTTCACCTGTTGCTTTTGTCTTCGTCCAAACTGCAGTTTCAGCTTTCTTCCCTTACTCACATCCATGGAACTTTCTGGGTGGACTTAAACAGTTTAAATGAGAGAAATTTGAGGTAATTTACCGAGCTTTTGTCACAAACGACTACTCAGGCCGCCATCTTGGTACCTCCCCGCGATGGCAGTACTGAAATGGGACAGTCTACTCTACAGAGCATTTCCTGTTTCCTGTTTGAGATTCTACCCGCCACAACTAAAGTCAGAGCTGAGAAATGAGCCAGAGATTTTGATCTAGTTTTGCTTCAGACACAAAATACCAAATTAATCAAGTCCAGGTTAATTAACTGTGCAGTTACTGAAATATTTAAAATGTGAACGGGTGGAACTGAACATAAACAAATAAAAGGGCGTTTTTAAATGAAGTTCGAAAAAAGAGAATAAATTAGAATAAAGTATTATTTAGCTTTTATATATATATATATATATATATATATATATATATATATATATATATATATATATATATCTGTATTATACATATTATATATAAATATTATAAATGGTATAATATATAAATAATATATAATATTATTTAGTTTATGTAAATAAATATATAAGTATATAAACTATAAACATATTACAACATAAACATGATACTACATATATAAACTAAATAATATAAATGATATAATATAAAAATAATATGTATTAATAAGTATTTATATATCTATAAACTACATAATACTACATATACTACATAATACAGCAGACTCCTCTGCTGACTCCGCCCTTTGAATCTTGGGATACTGGAGGCTGTGAAGGATACACCCGGTGGATCCTTCGTTTCCGAGGAAAAGAAGGCCGCATTCGTCGACCACATTTATATATATATATAACACAGTCTGAAACATACCTGTAATAAAATAGTTTACACATGCTTCAGTCAGACAGTTCTACTCTCCACAGCAACAAAAGTAAAGGCCCTGATATACTCCCCTGTGGGACGCCGCAGTCTATGAGTTACATGTTGATTTATTCAGTGTAAAAAGCTCAATGCTGTTCACACCAACATGTTTAAACATACGCTGAAACCTAAAAAACATTGTTACACCTAAATATATTCAGTTTTTTTTACCTATATTTATGATTTAGTTAGAATTTAAAAATCAATCAATATATTATTTAAGTACTGAAAACTTATTTAAAACAAAGATAAAAGATGATTTATAATAAATATCCTTTTTTAATTCTGGAATAATGGATTCTGTTCTGTTACAGGAATGTATAGTTTTACCTTTGAATAAACGAATTAAATCATTTGAATCCTGTTAAATAATTTCATAAACTTTCTGTAATTTCCTTTTCAGCCAAAATGTATTATTTATTTATATATTCACTATAGTTACAATATAAAACCTACTAAATTATGTTAGAATAATTCAAAATGCTTTAATACTCTAATGTTAAGTAACAGTTGAAACTGATCAAACTTTCAAAGTCTCTAATCAGACTTTCATTTCTTAAATAAAAGCTAAATATATATGAGTGTGCAGTTAAACAACTAGACTCTGATAACTCTTCAGTTTTAATAAGGAATGGATTTGCTTTTAGGCAAACTGAGAAATCACAGTTTTTTTCATTAGATCAACATAAAAAGTGCAGTTTAAATCAGTGTAGAAACTGTAATAAAAGAAGAGCCTGTGATCTGTTAAAGAACTGTTTCACCACATAAAAGACGCGTCATTAATTACATGTTACGTTTTTCTCCACTTCCAACTTCTAATTCTACAGAAAGTTAAGAGTTAAACATATGCTAATATGTTATACTGAATAACAATTCAGAACTGTCTGAATTCCTTTTTTGGTATGTCTAAAGTGAAAGTAAATAAAAGTGGTTTTAGTACATTACTGCCTTTCAAACACTCCTAATTTATTCTATATTCTAATTCAGAGCTGGAAAAAGTACCGGAAAATTGTTATTTAGTAAAAGTACCCATCTAAAAATCTAAGAGTAAAAGTTAAAAAAGGACTCAATTTAAAATGTAGTTTGATTAAAAGTTACATAGTTACTTTTAATTATTTGATGATAGAAGGTAAAGTGAGAGCGGAGCTAAGACGCTAACTGTGCTGATCTACAGAACTGGAGCCATTTTTACCTTTCTAATAAAATAAACTGCTGGAAAATGAACTTATATCACGTACGGAGTTTCACTGGTTTGTTTCTCGACGGTTCTGACATCATCATCCTGCTTAAAGTGCAGAAAAAGATGAGGGATCACTGCTCCAAACCGGAAACAGGTTTACCATCCCCTCCCCCGGAACCTGACCCCTCCCCCTTACCTGAAAAAGGCTACGAAACCCAATCACACGACCAGGACTGAAACAGAGGAGGGAGGGGCTTCATAACAAGCATTTCAATGTCCTGGAGCCTCATGTACTAAAGGTTCGTACGCACAAAAACATTGCGTACGCCATATTTCACGCTCAGATGTACTAAACGTGAACGTGAGAAAGTGCGAAAGTTCCCCCGCGGCACTTTCGCTTCAGGCGTACGTATGTTTTTTGTACGTATGTTTTTTATACGTATGTTTTTATACGTATGTTTTTTGTACGTATGTTTTTTGTACGTATGTTTTTTATACGTATGTTTTTATACGTATGTTTTTTGTACGTATGTTTTTTGTACGTATGTTTTTGTACATATGTTTTTTGTAGGTATGTTTTTTTGTACGTATGTTTTTTGTACGTATGTTTTTTGTACGTATGTTTTTTGTACGTATGTTTTTTTGTACGTATGTTTTTTGTACGTATGTTTTTTTGTACGTATGTTTTTTATACGTATGTTTTTTGTACGTATGTTTTTTATACGTATGTTTTTATACGTATGTTTTTTGTACGTATGTTTTTTTATACGTATGTTTTTTATACGTATGTTTTTTGTACGTATGTTTTTTGTACGTATGTTTTTTATACGTATGTTTTTTGTACGTATGTTTTTGTACGTATGTTTTTGTACGTATGTTTTTTGTACGTATGTTTTTTGTACGTATGTTTTTTATACGTATGTTTTTTGTACGTATGTTTTTGTACGTATGTTTTTGTACGTATGTTTTTTGTACGTATGTTTTTTGTACGTATGTTTTTTGTAAGTATGTTTTTTGTACGTATGTTTTTTGTACGTATGTTTTTTGTACATATGTTTTTTGTACGTATGTTTTTGTACGTATGTTTTTGTACGTATGTTTTTGTACGTATGTTTTTTATACGTATGTTTTTTATACGTATGTTTTTTGTACGTATGTTTTTTGTACGTATGTTTTTTGTACATATGTTTTTTATACGTATGTTTTTTGTACGTATGTTTTTGTACGTATGTTTTTTGTACGTATGTTTTTTGTACGTATGTTTTTTATACGTATGTTTTTTGTACGTATGTTTTTGTACGTATGTTTTTTGTACGTATGTTTTTTGTACGTATGTTTCTAATGCGTTTTTATTTTTTGGTGATGCTTAAATGAGATGCATTGAAATGACATCTATCACGATACACACACTGTAGTAATAAACCATTATTGGGTAAAATAAAGTAAATGAAATAATCGTTCATCGTGTTTCCACTTATCCTAGATTATATAAACATGTAGAAAACGTTGTTGGAGAATATTGCTGATGGCCGAATTGTTCGGGAGCGTGTTTTCCGTGGATTATAAACCGTTTCAGATTTTAACAGCATGGTTTTATAAGCTTCTCCATCAGAAGCATTTAAATAAAAGCATTTATTATCCAGCTTAGAATAATAATTAATTTAAAGAGAGCAGTTTAATCAGCTAATGGAGAAAATTGAATTTGAAATATCATGAATATCTGGATAATTGAGTGTTTAATGAGAGAAATTCCACTACAATTAGAAATTAATCAGATCTGATCATTTATAATCTTTTAGGAAAGTTCTCTCTGAGTATCACAGCAGACTTCTTTGATGTCTTCAGGTATTTCCTGTCTGTGCAGAAGCACAGGAAGTGTCTCTGTCTCTGTGTGAATCTCCACTGTTACTCCGAGACTCATCCCGAACAGTGAAGGACCGCAGTACCGTGTGATCTGCTGTTGGAGTGAAGTCAGAGAGCCGGGGTTGAGTCTGTGGGAAGGGTGAGGTGCAGGGGTCGTGTTTTCATCACAGAAACGCCGTCATCCTGCAGGAAGTAGCAGATCACAACAGCTCGTTTAGAGAACACACACCTGGAATTACCCGTAGAGACCCTGGTCTGTTCCCACCGTGGGTCTCGGAGGCAGTGCGTAGACGTTCTTACGGGACAGAGTTGGTGGTTTGTGGAAGGCAGATTTCGTTGGGCAGGAGAGGAAGACCGTGTGTGGTGTTAACGGACATGTTACGAGACTTCTTCACAAATTTACAAGTTAACCACCTCTTTTCTAAGGATGTAAACTGGATTAAAGTGTGGATTAAATTCCTGTGTGAATTATTATTAGCATGACAGATATTCACGTTTGTTTTGCCGAAGCTGTGACCAACATTTTCCTAACAAAATAGAACATAAGAAAACTGGTACCACTTTAAAATAAGACTACCTTTATGAAGGGTTTATAAATGGTTTATAATGAGTTTATTAATGGTTACTAATTAGGTTGTAAATGCCTTATAAATCATTAATAATCAGTTATAACACATATGTAGAAAGGGAAACAATATAGGTGAGTTCACTATTTGACAAACAACAGGTCATTGTTGCCCTTTCTATGTATGTGTTATAACTGATTATTAATGATTATTAAGGCATTTATAACCTGATTAGTAACCATTAATAAACTCATTGTAACAGTAATTCTTTTCTTCTCTCTCTTCTTTTCTTTCTCGTCCTTCGTCAGCTCCTCTCTCAGTCTGCGGTTCTCCTGCTGCAGATCCTCCACTTTCTGCTTCATCCTCTTCTTACACTCATCAGTTGCTTCTCTGGTTTTGTAGCGGAGTTTATCCGACATCCTCCTGATCTTCTCTACCTTCATCTGTTGTTTCAGCAGATGATCTGTGGTCATCCTTAGCTCTCCGTTCTTGAGCTTCCTTCCGATGAGCTGTTCCTATCACACAGATAGACAGATAGATATTTGCCCTGTCGAGACGTCCTGACTCTGAGCGGCAGGATTGTTGAACTGAGTGAGCAAGGCCTCTCCCATGCTTTAAATGAACACTGTCAGAATTAAATCCTTCTCAGTAGTTGGGTCCGGTATGGGTCCGTATTGGAGAACGTCTGGGTCCGGACCCGGACCGCAGTCTGCAAATATGTGATCCCTGGTCTAGACCATATACACGGTTCTGTTTTATAAAACCACTCCTTGCTGCCCTGCAGAGAACAACAAGTTCAATGTTCAGTTTTACAGTGTTAAATATGTCAGGTCAAGAAAGACTTTCTTTATTTTATATATTTTTTATAAAAACAAGTATTTATGTTTAGTAAAATCAAGAAAGACCATATTTTATTTTTTATAAAAAAATATTTATGTGAACTTATTTTTTATTTTTTATTTTTTTTTAGGAAATAGTTCAACTTAATAGAGATACATTGTTGCTGTTAAAAACGCATTTTCCAATAAAGGGAGTATTGGTAAAACTGGTTATAATGTTTATGTTAAGGCGGTGGGAGGTGGTGTCTGCAGCTGCTGAAAGTAACTAATAAAGTAACTTGTAAAGTAACTTAGTTACTTTTAAAATCAAGTAATCCATAAAGTAACTAAGTTACTTTTTAAAGGAGTAATCAGTAATCGGATTACTTTTTCAAAGTAACTATACCATCACTGCACACGATAGCCGTGTTAATCCACTTTCCGTGTAAATTAATGTAGCCCTTCCTCTCCTACGGCTCCCGAGCTGGACTCTGCGTTGTGTTAGATGGAATAATGATGGACCAGGAAGCACAGAGATGTGGTGTTTTCAGCTGGACGCTCTGTTTTATTGCCAGACTCACACAGCAGCTCATCATAACTTCAGCTTCAGAGAAAGCACACAACACTGTCTGTTAAATTAGTGCAATCAGATCAACATTACGCAGAAATAATAGCTCTAAAATAACCCACAGATCGTATAAAAATAAAATAAAAGCATATACTGATTTAAACTGCATTAAAAACTGATATTAGAAACTCCATGACTAATAAAATAAATGATTTGAACTCCCAGATATTCAAAGAGAACACAAAAATATGGTTAAATTTATACATCTAACAGAACACAAGGTGTAATCTAGTATAAATCTGTACAAAATATTAATGATGGCATATATTTTAAAGGATTAATTAGGATTAATCTCAGAGCACAACACCACATGACTCTCCTTTAGAGAAAGCACACAACACTGTGGCTTCCTGGATGAGCAGCAGCAGGAAATAAAAAAAACTAGCTAGGCATAGTGTGTCTATTGCCACCTAGAGGCCAACACTAGCAACAGCACCTTACATTAACGTTAACTTCAGCGTAGTGAGGGGTTAGTATATAAACACACAGAGAAGCTCTCACTGTTTCTGTTAGAAAACCCTGAGAGCAGAATTCTCCTCTGTCTCTGTGTTTTTAGTTTTTAACAGATAGAGAGTGTCAGGTGCGGGTGCAGGGAGGACGCGGAGGAGGACGCAAATGCAAACAAAAAGGAATTTATTAAAGAAAACAAATACAAAATACACCGGGAATAAACTGCAAACAGGACTGAGGAAACTCGGGAAAACATGGAGCACTGACAGACGATAAACGTACAAGGATCGACACCGGGGAAAAGGAACACGGACCTTAAATAGAGGTGCACACACACAGGAAACAGGAAACACCTGGGACGAAGGGGCGGAGCTACAAATGAACACAGGTGAGTGGAAAAACACTGGGAATGAAACACAGAGGAGCCGGGTCACATGAGAGACATACAGACAAGAGAACAGACAGGGAATAGGCAGAAGATGTGACAGAGAGTCTGTTGTTCTGGATATTTTACTAAATACAGAAGATTATATAATCTGTGTAGCTGTATTTAAACGCAGATAAACGTTGCTGTTACTGAACTGGATGAGTTTTAAATACACTTGTTAAGTAATGTAAGTCTAGTCTACTGAAAGCCAGTAATGTTAGTATAAATCTGTACTGCAGTAGAAGTGCATCACTTCAGAAACTCCACTTTATTCCTCCCTCCTTCATTACAGCTCAATTACCGTATTTTTCGGACTATAAGGCGCACTTAAAAACTTTTAATTTTCACAAAAATTGACAGTGCGTCTTATAATACGGTGCGCCTTTTGTATGGATTTTACTCGTCAGGTTGTAAGGAGCAGTAAACACACACTCCGTGCAGCGTTATAGAGAGTTTCAGTGCTATACAGAGTCCAGAGCCGTGCAGCTCCGAGGCTGGAGCAGCAATAGCATTAGCTAGCTTATTCACTGTTCAGAGATCAGTATTATCTAAATTTCTAAAGGGAAACATGGCGCCACCCCTGTTCACTTTGATATAGGCACCCTTTCTAGTGTCACTTAACGCGCCTTATAATGCGATGCGCCCTATGTATGGAAAAATAGCAGAAAATAGGCGTTCTTTGATAGTGCGTCTTATAATACGGTGCGCCTTATAGTCCGAAAAATACGGTACTTTAAAATATTTAAACGCAACAAAACTTTTTAAATAAACAATAGCAATAAATAATCTCAAAATATAAAGTAGTAAAACAGTAAAACATATGTAATACATCCTTTTTATATGACCAACATTTATTAGACTAAAACTAGACTAAAATTGAAGTAAAACTATTATAGATTTTAGTGAGAAGACTAAAACTAAATCAAGATCCCCTGTCAGAATGAACATCTGCTGTATGTAGTTTCCTGCATTCAGGGAGGGGAATAATCCTTTGATTAAATATAATTAATTAATTATATTTTTTTAGTTTATATATTTGTACTTGTTTTAAGGGCCATACATCTGTCACTTATGAGTAAAAATAAATCTTTAAGTGTAGCAGAAAGTGATTAGATTTATATCCTGATGCATATCCATATCGCCTGATATGGAAAAATATATCATGATAAGATTATTTCCACATCGCCCAGCCCTAATATAAAGATCTATAAAGATATATAAAGATAAAAATAGACAAAGATATATAAAGATATATAAAGATATATAAAGATAAAAATAGACAAAGATATATAAAGATATATAAATAAAAATAGATAAAGATATATAAAGATAAAAATAGATAAAGATATATAAATAAAAATAGATAAAGATATATAAAGATAAAAATAGACAAAGATATATAAAGATATATAAAGATATATAAATAAAAATAGATAAAGATATATAAAGATAAAAATAGACAAAGATATATAAAGATAAAAACAGATAAATAAAGATAAAAATAGACAAAGATATATAAAGATATATAGAGATATATAAAGATATATAAAGATAAAAATAGACAAAGATATATAAAGATATATAAATAAAAATAGATAAAGATATATAGAGATAGATAAAGATATATAAAGATATATAAATAGAGATAAATAAAGATATATAGAGATATATAAAGATATATAAAGATAGATAAACATAAAAATAGATAAATATATATAAATATACATAAAGATAGATAAAGATACATAAAGATAAAGATATATAAATAAAAATATATAGAGATATATAAAGATATATGAAGATAGATAAAGATAAAAATAGATAAAAATATATAAATATACATAAAGATAGATAAAGATATATAAATAAAAATATATAGAGATATATAAAGATATATAAAGATAGATAAAGATAAAAATAGATAAAAATATATAAATATACATAAAGATAGATAAAGATACATAAAGATAAAGATATATAAAGATATATAAATAAAAATAGATAAAGATATATAAAGATATATAAAGATATATAAAGATACATAAACAGATAAAGATATATAAAGATACATAAAGATATATAAATAAAGATAGATAAAGATACATAAAGATAGATAAAGATATATAAAGATACATAAAGATACATAAAGATAAAAATAGACAAAGATATATAAAGATATATAAATAAAAATAGATAAAGATATATAAAGATATATAAAGATATATAGAGATAGATAAAGATATATAGAGATAGATAAAGATATATAAAGATATATAAATAGAGATAGATAAAGATATATAGAGATAGATAAAGATATATAAAGATATATAAAGATATATAAATAAAAATAGATAAAGATATATAAAGATATATAAATAAAAAATAGATAAAGATATATAGAGATAGATAAAGATATATAAAGATATATAAATAAAAATAGATAAAGATATATAGAGATAGATAAAGATATATAAATAAAAAATAGATAAAGATATATAGAGATAGATAAAGATATATAAATAAAGATATGTAAAGATATATAGAGATAGATAAAGATATATAAATACAGATAGATAAAGATATATAAAGATATATAGAGATAGATAAAGATATATAAATAAAGATATGTAAAGATATATAGAGATAGATAAAGATATATAGAGATAGATAAAGATATATAGAGATAGATAAAGATATATAGAGATAGATAAAGATATATAAAGATATATAAATAGAGATAGATAAAGATATATAGAGATAGATAAAGATATATAAATAAAAATAGATAAAGATATATAGAGATAGATAAAGATATATAAATAAAGATATGTAAAGATAAAGACAGTAACTCCAGTAAAATGATGTGTAAATGACAGTAATGAATAAAATGTATTGTTATTAGTAGTATATATTTCAGAGTGTGATCCGTGACTGCACATATATTCCTCCTTCTGGCTCTGAACAGGAAAAGTTTGAATCTGATCTGAGCTGCAGGTTTGGGATCAGTTTGATCTCCCTTCCACCAAATAAGCTGTTTATATATTTATGTTTTACTGCTTTATATTTATTAATGTATGTGTCAGTGATTCAGTGATAGTTATATTAATGATCTGTAAATAGGGGGCGGGGTCAGTCAGCGGCGGATTTGAGCATGCTCAGTTCATCAGCAGTGTGTTGGTGGAGCGGTGTGGGTGTGGTCTGAGTGTGAGAGACAGCACTGTGAGTGATGTGGGCGGGGCTACTCACTGAGGACAGTAACTCACTAGATTATTAAAACAGTCTGTAGAGGGTCTGAAAAGTCTGTAAATATAAGGTGGCCACACTATAGATACGGCCTCATTTACCCATCACTACACAGAAGCCTAGAGCTGGACATTAAGGGTCTGAAGTATTTACCTGTGTGAAAGTGTCTCTACAGGTGTGAAGGTGCTGCTGATTGGCTCCTCCTACAGGAGACGTGGGGGGGGGGAGGGGTCTCTCACTGCTAAAGCCTGGAGAGAGAGAGAGAAAATACTTTACGCAAGACAGTCATGTGTTCATCTCAGGATTACCTGCACAAAATGACATCATCAAGGTGAGCAGAACAATCTGCAGCGTCCCCCGATACAGTATTTAGGAGTCTCTGAAATGTAGGCCTGGCCTGAATAGCTGCGGATATTCGGCACTGATTGGTAGCGAATATTCGTAAAACCAAAAAAAAAAAAAGACGGATTAAAAACGAATTTAAGTAAAAAAAAAAAAAAAATAAAAATTTCTCACGGCCCCCTTAATCCACAGCAAAAAAAAAAAAGATTTCCCACCCCTTTCCTCGGCCGGGTCGTGATAGGCGTCTGTTTTAATAAAAATCACACTGTTCTTATTTCTCTACTGGAGACAGATTATATCTGTACAGTACCATTTATCTGGTTTCAGTCCTGAATATATGGACTGCATTATGTCTCCTTATGTTGTGCTGTGTGCTCGGACTGCACTGCGTACTGTGTTTACACCCCGGAATTTCCGCCGCCCCACCCCACGGCTTCCCCACGGCTTCCCCACGGCTTCCCGCAGGGCTTCCCCACGGCTTCCCCACGGCTTCCCGCAGGGCAGGAGCGCCGCTGCTTTACGCCTGTTTGGGTTTAATGATTGTGCAGTGCATATATAGCCGTATTACTGATTTTGTGTTTTTGCACTTGGGCTATGAGCTCAATATAAAGTAGTTCGTTTGTTTATAATATTTTATATTCTTAAACCATGTAAATTATCTCAGATTAGAGGAAATTAATTCAGACATCATTCTTGTAAGCCAGGGGTGTCCAAACTACGGTATTTTAGAAATAGAATGAAAGTTGGCCCGCTGTTAAGCAGGTTTTTATAATGTGAGATTTAAAGTTTGAACGCTAGGTGTCAGAAACGGACTAAAGAGTCTAAAAGTGGAGAGAGTGCACATTTCTAGCGCAGAAAAACGGGCCAATGAGTCTAAAAGCAGAGAGAGTGCGCATTTCTAGCACAGAAAAACGGGCCAAAGAGTCTAAAAGAGGAGAGAGTGCGCATTTCTAGCACAGAAAAACGGGCCAAAGAGTCTAAAAGCGGAGAGAGTGCGCATTTCTAGCACAGAAAAACGGGCCAAAGAGTCTAAAAGAGGAGAGAGTGCGCATTTCTAGCACAGAAAAACGGGCCAAAGAGTCTAAAAGCGGAGAGAGTGCGCATTTCTAGCACAGAAAAACGGGCCAAAGAGTCTAAAAGAGGAGAGAGTGCGCATTTCTAGCACAGAAAAACGGGCCAAAGAGTCTAAAAGTGGAGAGAGTGCGCATTTCTAGCACAGAAAAACAGGCCAAAGAGTCTAAAAGCGGAGAGAGTGCTCATTTCTAGCGCAGGAAAACGGGTCAAAGAGTCTAAAAGAGGAGAGGGTGCACATTTCTAGCGCAGAAAAACTGGCCAAAGAGTCTAAAAGCGGAGAGGGTGCGCATTTCTAGCGCCGAAAAACGGGCCAAAGAGTCTAAAAGTGGAGAGAGTGCGCATTTCTAGCACAGAAAAACGGGCCAAAGAGTCTAAAAGAGGAGAGGGTGCGCATTTCTAGCGCAGAAAACGGGCCAAAGAGTCTAAAAGTGGAGAGAGTGCGCATTTCTAGCGCAGAAAAACGGGCCAAAGAGTCTAAAAGCGGAGAGAGTGCGCATTTCTAGCGCAGAAAAACGGGCCAAAGAGTCTAAAAGTGGAGAGAGTGCGCATTTCTAGCACAGAAAAACAGGCCAAAGAGTCTAAAAGCGGAGAGAGTGCTCATTTCTAGCGCAGGAAAACGGGTCAAAGAGTCTAAAAGCGGAGAGGGTGCGCATTTCTAGTGCAGAAAAACGGGCCAAAGAGTCTAAAAGAGGAGAGAGTGCTCATTTCTAGCGCAGAAAACAGGCCAAAGAGTCTAAAAGAGGAGAGAGTGCTCATTTCTAGCGCAGAAAACGGGCCAAAGAATCTAAAAGAGGAGAGAGTGCTCATTTCTAGCGCAGAAAAACGGGCCAAAGAGTCTAAAAGTGGAGAGAGTGCGCATTTCTAGCACAGAAAAACAGGCCAAAGAGTCTAAAAGCGGAGAGAGTGCTCATTTCTAGCGCAGGAAAACGGGTCAAAGAGTCTAAAAGAGGAGAGGGTGCACATTTCTAGCGCAGAAAAACTGGCCAAAGAGTCTAAAAGCGGAGAGGGTGCGCATTTCTAGCGCCGAAAAACGGGCCAAAGAGTCTAAAAGTGGAGAGAGTGCGCATTTCTAGCACAGAAAAACGGGCCAAAGAGTCTAAAAGAGGAGAGGGTGCGCATTTCTAGCGCAGAAAACGGGCCAAAGAGTCTAAAAGTGGAGAGAGTGCGCATTTCTAGCGCAGAAAAACGGGCCAAAGAGTCTAAAAGCGGAGAGAGTGCGCATTTCTAGCGCAGAAAAACGGGCCAAAGAGTCTAAAAGTGGAGAGAGTGCGCATTTCTAGCACAGAAAAACAGGCCAAAGAGTCTAAAAGCGGAGAGAGTGCTCATTTCTAGCGCAGGAAAACGGGTCAAAGAGTCTAAAAGCGGAGAGGGTGCGCATTTCTAGTGCAGAAAAACGGGCCAAAGAGTCTAAAAGAGGAGAGAGTGCTCATTTCTAGCGCAGAAAACAGGCCAAAGAGTCTAAAAGAGGAGAGAGTGCTCATTTCTAGCGCAGAAAACGGGCCAAAGAATCTAAAAGAGGAGAGAGTGCTCATTTCTAGCGCAGAAAAACGGGCCAAAGAGTCTAAAAGCGGAGAGAGTGCGCATTTCTAGCGCAGAAAAACAGGGCAAAGAGTCTAAAAGCGGAGAGAGTGCGCATTTCTAGCACAGAAAAACGGGCCAAAGAGTCTAAAAGTGGAGAGGGTGCGCATTTCTAGCGCAGAAAAACGAGTCTAAAAGTTGCCGTAATTAAGGAGTTTAATATTAAGAGACATCAGGAAATTAAACATCAATTTGAAAAATCTTAGTTTACACAACACTGTCAAAGATAAAGATAGTAAAATCAAGTAAAATGGTGAGTAAATGAAATAATCAGGAAAAAGTATTATTTAAAGTGGTATATTTCATTATTAGTTTTATTACAGAGTCTGTGGTCCGTGACTTCAAATATATTTCTCCTTCTGGCCCCCAACAAAAAAAGTTTGGACACCCCTGTTGTAAGCTATAGGCTTTTTGTAACTGATTTAGCCCCAACTGTTTCCACATTACATTTAATATATAAATCAGTTTCAAAGTGCCTGCAAGTTTTTATCATGTATAACATTACTTTTAATATCAGACAGAAGCAGCTTCATCATAACAATACATGGCAGACACTATTTAAGACAGGTTTTAAGGGGTAATGTGGCAACAGTAGGGGCTAAATCAGTTACAAAAAGCCTATAGCTTACAAGAATGATGTCTGAATGAATTTCCTCTAATCTGAGATAATTTAACATGGTTTAAGAATATAAAATATTATAAACAAACAAACTATTTTATATTGAGCTCATAGCCCAAGTGCAAAAACACAAAATCAGTAATACGGCTATATATGCACTGGATGACTTTCTTCTGCTCTGATATAATTAACAATGTTTAAGAATATAAAATCCGTTCAGAACAAACGTTTTGATTTTTGATTTTAAGCAAATAGCCTGAGTGCAGTGTAAAAAATCGGGGGTGAAAACGTCTCCTGGGTCCGAGCACGCAGCACAACATAAGGAGACATAATGCACTCCATATATTCAGGACTGAAACCAGATAAATGGTACTGTACAGATATAATCTGTCTCTAGTAGATATATAATGAGAAATAAGAACAGTGTGATTGGACTTCCGGTTATGGCGGACACCGTGTAGGACGTAGCAAACACTGCTCTGCTGCTAACCCTGAAAAATTACTCTGATATACTTAGTTCTGCAAGACATAAAGCAGCGATTTGTCCTGAGGGGTGACGCGATGGCGACTACTACCAAGACAAGCAAAGAAAAGGGCAAAGAAAAAGGTAAAACCCCGAAGCAATCAAGGCTGACTGACTTCGGTGCTGGCGGGGCTACCCAGCAGGCTAGTGATGCTAGCGATGCCGGCAACATGGGCGACGCTACGGCTGAGGAAGCGCTAACCGGACCAGTAAAAACGCTCGGTGGAGATGAGGCGAGTACCATACTGGCGGCAATAGATGGTCTGAAGACGGAGTTTTTCTTCAAGCTGGAGGGAATCCTGGCCGTCCTCACTGAAATCAGAAATGAATTAAATGACTGCACGGAACATGTGGTTCAAGCCGAGCTTCGGATTGCAGCTGCGGAGAACGACTAAACCAAACTAAATGCTAAAGTGCTAACTCTGGAGGAGAAGAACGCCGTGCTTGAGGAAAAAGTTCTGGACCTAGAAATGAGGTCCCGACGGAATAACCTGAGGCTGGTGGGTCTGCCGGAGGGAGCCGGAGGATCCGACCCCTGCTCCTTTTTGGAGAACTGGATAAGGGAGGTGATGGAGTTGGAAAATCGTGTAGTTCTTGAGAGAGCTCACCGAATCGGTCCAAAGAAAGATGCCAAAGCTCCACCGAGAACGCTTATAATGAGGTTCCTAAATGACCGAGACAGGCACAAGGTTCTCCAGGCAGTCCGGACCAAAAAGGACATCATCTACAATAAACAACAAGTAAGATTCTATCCGGACCTGGCCGCGGGAGTTCTCGAACAACGGAGAGCAACTGCGAGATCTGGGCATCCGACACGGCGTGCTGGTACCGACAAGGATAATAGTAACATTTAACGGCGAAACTCGTATCTTTGGTACAGAGGACAGAGGCGCAAGTCTTCATCGAACGGATCAAGGAAAGAAAAAGTAATAATGCTAGATAATTAGGTACCTCAAGTTGGTGGAATTATCCCGGGGGAGAAATGCGGTGCCTTCTCATGTAAAGGAAGGGAGGATTAATAACCAGTCAAGATGGGTGCGGGACTGTCTGCCATGTGCCTGAATGTCCAGGGGCCAGAGACAAAGTTTCCGATGCTCTAGTTGGGGCTAACGGTCTGTTTCTGTGAGTGACTTAAATATCAGAACAATAGCTGTGTTCAAAAGAAACTGAAAATATGCAGGTGAAGTTTAGTCCTAAACGCAGCTTAGAAATGTCTTTTTTTTGTTGTTGTTGCTGTTTGCTATCAGGCTCCATACGTGAAGGAGGCTAGACTGATCCTCAAGTAGAGGAACAGCCGATGACAATAATCAAAATTAAGGGGGGGGGGGGGTATTCTCACTGGAAGTGGGAGAGGGGTTGTTCGTCCACACAAGTTCAGTGTGTAGGTTACGGGTTGTTGTATTTTTGTGTTTCAAGCTCCTAAATATCGTGAGTTGTTTGTAAGTAACCCACTTTATGAAGATACTGATGGGTCGCTATGTCTCAGAGTAAAACTTAAGTTGGTTTCTTGGAATTGTAGGGGTCTACACAAACTCCCAAAAATCAAACAGGTTATAAATAGGCTTAAGGACATGGACTCCAAAATTGTATTCTTACAAGAAACACACATATTAGAGGAGGATATTATTAAAATAAGAAGGAGGTGGCAGGGAAATGTGTTTTCAGCATCCTTTAATCACAGGCTAGAGGAGTTACGACTTTAATCCACAGATCAGTCCCATTCCAAATATAGTTAAAGATAAGCTGGGTAGATATTTCATTATTCAAGGTTCACTTCTGTCTTCTGGAAAATTTAATTTGGTGAATGTTTATGGTCCGAATATAGATGATCCATCTTTCTTCTCAAATTTATTTCTTTATTTCTTATGATTTCTGCACTTGAGGGTCGATACATAATAACAGGAGACTTTAACTGCACTTTGGACCCGAGCAAGGACCGGTCCAAAGGTTGTGATAAATCACATAATAGAAGTCGAGAGGTTATTTTGCAGTTTGGTAAAGAATTAGGTCTATTAGATATCTGGAGGGAATTAAATCAAGAGGGCGGGGCCTATTCATGTTATTCTAGTACATATAAAACATATTCAAGCTTTGATTATTTATTGGTTTCTACAGGGATACTATATAAAATACAAAACTGTTTCTACGATTATACAGTAATTTCAGATCATGCACCTTGTTTATTATATGAGGACAGTAAACTAGTAAAACCTTCTTTACGATGGTGCTTTCAGCATAAATGGTTACCAGATAAGGAATTTTTAAAGTATGTGGGGAAACAGATAGATGAGTTTTTTGAGATTAATACAACACAAACATCAGCCAGTATAAAATGGGAAGCTTTCAAAGCTTTTCTTAGGGGTCATATTATAAGCTACACAAGCTCTCAGGCTAAAAAAATGCACCAAACAAGGCTATTTCTGGAAAAGAAAATTGGGGATGTGCAAATGAAGGTCTTTCAGGAAAATAACCCACAAACAGAAACGGAACTGCAGCTCCTAAAGGCTGAGTATGAGGAGCTTCTAGAGCAGCTGCAAGTCTTTTAAGACTTAAACAGTCCTTTTACGATCAAGGTGATAAATCTGGTAAGCTTTTAGCACGGCAAATTAAACAATAAGAAACAATAAACTCAATTACTTCAATTACTAATAAGGATGTAACTATAATAAACCCAATTGAAATTAATGATGCGTTTAAATTTGTTTATAAAAAACTGAGATCTGACACAAAAATGTTTAACGACTTCATGGAAGGATTAGAAGTAGCAACTATTTCAGAAGAAAGCAAAAGCTATTTGGAGTCTGAAATAACCATAGAAGAAACTGAAAAGGTAATGGATGGTATGAAAGGGCAGGGCCAGATGGCTTACCAATAGATGTATATAAAATATTTAAGAAAAAACTGTTAAAGCCACTAATTGAAATGTTTCTAGAAGCATTTCACAAGGGGACTCTCCCCCCTGCTCTGAACGATGCTCTGATTTTACTACTTCCAAAACCAGGAACGCCATCTAATAAATATATGAGACCAATAAGCCTATTGAATTCTGATCTTAAAATCACATGCAAAATCCTAGCAAACCGTATTCAAAGTTTTATGCCAGAATCAATTAATAAAGATCAAAATGGATTTGTAATGGCAAGACAGGGATTTCATAACGTCAGGAGAGTACTGAATATATGAAATTATAGTAAAGATGCTCTAGATGCAGCCCTACTGTCCTTAGATGGAGAGAAGGCCTTGGATAGGGTTGAGTGGCCCTATCTATTCAGAGGTAAACATATAATAAACCCACTGCAGAGATTTTGACCAATAGGAACATCTCACAGCCAATAGCTATAAAAAGAGGATGCAGGCAGGGACGCCCCCCGTCTCCACTGTTGTCTACATTAGCGATTGAACCGTTTGCAGTAGCTTTAAGGACACACCCACAAATTTATGGAATTACACCAGGACAAAGTGGACATAAGATATCTCTTAATGCTGATGATGTCATCTTGTTTGTTACAAAATTAAGTAAATCAATTCCAGCTATATTGGAGCTAATTAAAACATTAGCAGTAAACAAATCAAAATCAGCTATATTACTTCTTAATGAATGTGAGAGACGGAATCCGCCATCTGAAGTGAATCAGTTTAATATAGTAGAACAGTTTACATATTTAGGAATACAAATCGCACCAAAAATAGAAAACGTAGTTGATGCTAATTATAATCCTGTGTTGGGAAAAGTCACAGACGCCATTGATAGATGGATGTCTCTTCCTGTCTCATCGATTGGTAGAATTAATATTCTAAAAATGAACATTCTACCAAAATTACTATATCTTTTTCAGAACATTCCCCCGCCGCCGCCTATTTGGAAGATTCATATGGAATAATAGGAAGGCGAGGCTCCGCCTGTCGCTGTTGTACCTTCCATATGACAGAGGGGGGTTAACATGTCCAATTTTATTATTGTACTATTGGACTACGCAGCTAAGCTCTGTCATGTTTTATTTCTCAACAAATGATAATCCTCACTGGGTAGAAATGGAATCCTATGGCCTGGAATTGCCTCTTTCAATGTATATATATTCTAACACTAGGAAAAAATTGTGTAGACACACTTATAATCCAATAGGTGTCACATCCTGGTCTCGTCTCGTGTCTCTGTGTGTCTTCCCCACGTGACCTGTGCTCCCCTGTGTCTCCTGTCTCAGTACTTTTCCACCCGTGTCTCATTTGTAGCTCCGCCCCTTCCCCAGGTGTTTCTAATTATAGTGTTTCCTGTTTCTTTAAATAGCCCTCCTCTGCCACTTTGTCTCCGTCGGTCTTTGCACCCTCCCCTGTTGTTTTGTCTCTCTGTGCTTCGTAGTTTCTCCGTTTTTCATAGCCTCTGTTCCTTGTTATTTTCCCTGTTTATTGCCCTGCTCAGTTTAGTCTTCCTAGTCCTGTTTATTTCTAGTTTCCCTTGTTATTCTCTTGTATATACCCTGCTTTGTGTTTATTTTCTAGTTTTGCTCCTTATATATATTCCCTGTTTGTTTATCATTATTATTATCTCTAGTTTGTTTATGTTCTCTAGTCTCCCTCGTTTATTTTGGTTTATTATCTTTGTTACGTGTTTACTTGTTTCTTTGTTTATCTTTGTTATTTATTTATTAAATATTTCCTTTTGTTCTTACCTGCACTTGTGTCCGCTTTCCTCGTCTCCCTGCCTGGGTCATCCGTGACAATAGTTACGCATATGATTAAAATATGATGTGATGTAAGACATTTTTAAAAGATTTAACCTCGTTGTCTCAGTTTAGTCCAATATGGGGTAATCAGCTCTTTAAGCCAGGAAGAGCAGATATTACTTTTAAAATGTGGGCACCTAAAGGACTGGAGAAAATCCAGGATCTTTATCCACTAAATTCTAATCATATGATGTCATTCGAAGAGCTGAAACACACTTTCAACATTTCTTTAAATTTCTTCAGCTCAGAAGTTTCGTAAAGACAAATCAAAAGAATACACATCTTAAATCTTACATCTATAATTGAAAAAATGATAATTTTATCTTCTTTTACTTGCTGATTCGACAGAGAGTTCACTGAATAAGCTTAATGCTGGGAATGAAGACCTGGAAACAGGAATCTCGGTAGCAGACTGGAAATTAGCTTGTGAAGAAATTCATACCAAGACGATAAATACACGCCTTAGATTAATACAATATAATAAAAACATACCGGATACCTGCATTAAACGCACAGAGTCTAAAGGAACTCTGTTTCACTGTCTGGCAATGTACAAAAATTAGAGTGTTTTGGGAAGAAATAAGAGAATCGATTATACCAAAACCAATTCCATTAGATGCTAAGATGTTTTTATTAGGTATATATAAAATCATAATTAGCAGAAGTATGAGATTATTCTGATGGAAATGCACAAAAACTAAAACTAAATTGGACTAAAACTATTAGACCAAATATTTCACATTAGAGAAGTCAAATGTTGCAGAACCTTCCAATAGAAAATTACATATATTGTAAAGGGTAAAAAGGGAGTTTTTGAATAAATTTGGGGACCCTTTGTGGGTTATATTAAGAGCTTAATTAATGTAGAACTCTAGACAGACTGTGAGACGTGGGTTTACTTTTATTTTTAGTTATTTACTAAAAGGGGAGCTGTTCATTTTGTTCATTTAGTCATTTAGATATTTATTTGTTTTAGAGGGGGGGGGGGGGTTTGTGTGATAGATTATGTTTAACTGTATCGTCTCATACATAAAATCTAAATAAAAAATTGAAGAAAAAAAAATAAGAACAGTGTGATTTTTATTAAAACAGACGCCAATCACAGAACATTTTCTTGAGCCTTGAGCCCGACCGGACGAATATTCAATACCGATCAGTGCTGAACGTCCACAGGGGGAGGGACTAAAAGAGGCTCTTATTTTTAACTCACGCTACCGTATCACATGATCACGCTCCAGATTAAACTCGTACTCTTATTCTACAGGCCTCAGCTCTACTCTCTGCTTGGTACCGGAGACGGGCGAGGATAACTTACCCTGCGTTCACACTGGAACGCGATGAGTCGCTTGTGTCGCCCAGCGTTTGTCGCTTGTGGGCGTGTCAAGCTCAACGCCCGCGTTTATCATGGTCCAGCCTCCGACAAGAAAAAAGGCACAAAAAAGGAATCGCTCGGCCACTTTATTCTCCAGCTATAACTCCCGAGCTGCTGGACTCTTGTGCGTTTCTGTGATTTAACTGCTCTGGAAACGCAGCCGTTCCCACAGACTGACGTGGGTCCACCCCGTTCAACAGAAAGAACCGGGAAAGAAACTAGAAATTCAGAGAGCAGGAGCTTGAGGACGTCGAACCACCTTGTATGTGATTGGTCCAAAGAAAAGCTAGGAGCCAATCGGTTAGAATGTCGCTTCACCGCGTCATAATTCATTTCTCGCGACACGCGAGAGGCGACAAGCGACACGGAGATGATTTTTTCTCAACTTTATATTGTTACCTCTGTATCCCCCGCTGCAGTGGTCTGCACATCTGGCTCAGCTGGCCCATCCACACCTGTACAGGTGATGGACCTCCGTCCGGTTCCACCTCCACCTCTGCAAGAGAAGACGCTTCACAAGTTGTATCATCAATTTGCTGAAACACCACACACCACCCTCACTCAACTAGCAGACTGCATAACCAAGGTCTTCATATCTTTTTAAACCAAGCCCTAGAAAGAGGAATATTAAAGTGTCCAGCTACGCTGATCTATTCATCCTTTAACAGAACCTGCAGTCTCAAGAAATGCTTTAACATCAAAAGAAGCTAAAATGTTAAAATAACACTATATCCACCACCTCACACAACCGCACAGCACAGGTTTTACACTGCATATCCAGACCAGCCCCCATCCTTCACTTTCCCCCACATTTGGGCTCTAGGGGTAAAAGGGAAAATGCAACACGTTGGATATAAAATAAGGTGCCAGTGATACTGTAAAATATTAATTTTAATTACTGAATTAATAATTCATAATTTAATATATAATAAAATAATATCTTTAATAAAATTTTATTTTAAAAGCCATGTCGCTCAAAAAATATGAGGCAGATGATCCAGTGTGATTTTGAAAGACTTTTTTATCTTGGGCCAGAACAAATACACATGATATGAAGAGTTATATTCTTCTAATTTAAGGAAATCTTGGAATTAGCCTGGCCCGAACTGATTTTATACTGTAAAATGAACTGGCAACATGGCATAGTGATGCATAATGCACAATAAATTAATATAAAGCTGATGTTCCAGTGTGATTTTGAAGGACTTTTTCATCCTGGGACAGAACAAACTCACATGATATGAAGAGAACTACTCTCCCACTTTAAGGAAAACCTGGAATTAGCCTGGCCCGAGCTGATTTTAGACTTTAAAATGAACTGGCAACATGGCATGAAAGCCATTTTGCACAGAAATAATGAATATAAAGCCAGTGATTCCAGTGTGATTTTGAGAAGACTAGAACTCTTCATCTCATGTGAGTTTGGTCTGGCCCAAGATGAAAAAGTCCTTCAAAATCACACTGAAACATTGGGTTTTTTGTGCATTATGGATCGGTATTCCATGTTGCCAATTCAATTTACAGTCTAAACTCAGTTTGGGACAGGCTAATTCCAAGTTCTCCTTAAAGTAGAAGACTAGAACTCTTTATATCATGTGTATTTGGTCTGTCCCAAAATGAAATATCCTTTAAAATCACACTAACATCAGCAATACATTATTTTTTTTTTTGTGCAAAATGGCTCGCTATGCTTTGTTGCCAGTTCATTTTAAAGTATAAAATCAGCTCGGGCCAGGCTAATTCTAGGTTTTCCTCAAAGTAGAAGACTAGTACTCTTCATCACATGTGAGTTTGTTTTGGCCCAGGATGAAAAAGTCCTTCAAAATCACACTGAAACATTGGGTTTTTTTGTGCATTATTGATCGGTATACCATGTTGCCAGTTCATTTTAAAGTATGAAATCAGTTTAGGCCAGGCCAATTCCATCTTCTCCTTAAATTAGAAGAATAGATTTCATATTTCATATTCAATCATATTTTTTGAGCGACATGGCTTTTAAAATACAATTTTATTAAAGATATTTTTTTATTATATATTAAATTATTAATCATAAATTCAGTAATTAAAATAAATATTTTACAGTATACAATTAGCTCCGGACAGGATAATGCCTGGTTTTCTTGAAAGTAGGAGGATAATTCTCTATTTAAGATATTTTTACTCAGGAAATGAATGAATTACACTAAAACAGCAAATTCATGTTGTAAGTAAAACTGGAGAAAATAAGTGATGGAAGGTCGTGTATATAAAATTACATTTAATAATATATTGTATATTTACATTGTTAATAAACAGCTGTACTGCTTTTCTTCACTCTATCTCCTTCAGTGTTGAACCTATACTGATCATTTCCCCGTTCCACCTTAAGCAGCGTTAAAATATAGCATAATTTAAGGGGGAATGGGGAATTTCTCAGGAATAACAGTGCACCATATCGTGGTGAATAGTGCACTATTTATTTCTGTGAGAGGGAGTCATTTCGGGCCCAGTGCAAGCGAAAAAATATATAAAAATCATATTGCGTAGTTTAAGGTGTACCAAAAAAAATCCACCTTAAATGGCAGCTACAGAAGTTATCTAGCTAGCCTACATGCTGGGACTAAAAACTGAATCAAACCAGAGACCGCGGTCACGCCATCTTCACTTAGAAAACGCTCGGTCGCGCTATCGACACCGAAAACTGGAGTGCGCGTCTAAACCGTGTTTTACGGTAGCCGCGTGCACAGCGCACCCGGAGGAGCGGAGACTGGCGCTTCTCCTGCAGAGACTTAAAATGGAACAGAAACTAGTTTTACACCTAAATAAACGTGATTTAACGAGGTCTAATCCACAAATATACACCAGAAAGACCACTTCTTATCTGTAGAACAGTGTAACGTTTTGAAAATGTTTGGAGTGCTATTAAAAAAGCAAATCAAATTGTTATAAAATCACAGCCCTAAATTCTTAAAGATCTTATTCTCATGTATCCCAGATATATGTTTAAAGTGATATTACTGTATCATTTTGGAGTAACTGGATACCAAAAACGTCTATTTGGTTTTGTATAAAAGAGATTTCAGGCATGGGCGCAGATGGCACTGGGGACGGGGGGGACATGTCCTCCCCAGATTTATAGTGACCTCATCCGAAATCTAGCATCTACAAGCATAAACGTTGGGGTTTTAATTTAATTAACTGTACGTTTGTGGAGTTCTGTGTTCCACAATGCCCTTGTTTTTAAACTAGGAAGCGTTCAGTTCAGAGGTTACATTGTTCGGAGCTCCGTGTTCCAGTTCCAATGTAAATTTAACGCACCTTCTCAAGTCCGGGGTTCTAAGGAGCTGGTAACTGCCTGTAGACTACAGACACAGGCAGCTACCAGCTCCTTACGGGACCTGTCCACTGGCACCTTTTTTCAACGCAATCCGCTGCGCTGGATCTCCTTGCTCGTTTTTGAATTAAAATGAAGCAACAGAAGTAGACAGTCATGAGTTTAATATTTTTATTTTTTTTACCAACCTCACTGTAACCTATAGCTCTATAAATCCATATTCTGCCGCTTTCAGCTTCTCTTCTGTGGTTGAAATGCGCCTGTTCTGTGTGTGTGTGTGTGTGTGTGTGTGTGTAAGAGGCTTGTGTGTGTGTGAAGACGCAGCCTGCTCTTCCCTCATTGGCTGGACGCAGCCTGCTTTTCCCTGATTGGCTGGACTGGACACAGTGCGGCGGCCGGATTTATTTGAATAAAGTTGAGCCGGAGGGCGGAGCTGCGTTAAACGCAACGCAACCCGGCATGCACCGAGGCATGCAGCGGCTCTCTCTATTGATTTTATGTATGATGTTATTATGATGTTATTTTAGTAAGCAGTCGCTGTTAACTGAAATTATAAGATGTAAAATGTTAACATTGTCTTCCTTGTCTTGCCTAGGCTGTAGCAATGAAGAAACAAAAAACAATAACAATATTCTAAAGTTTATTGCAGCATATATATATATATATATATTAGGGGTGTCACGATTCTCTAAATCCTCGATTCGATTCGATTCTCGATTTTCTTGTTTTTTTTTCTTGTTATTATTTTATGCCTCATAAAATTTAAATAATATATTTATTATTATTATAAATATTATAAATATTATTATTATTATTTATTAAGATATATATGGTAATGCCATCTAGTGACTTTTTTTGGTAGCAACAGTGTGCACTATTAAAACAAGCAGTTTATCAGAGCTGTGTGTGGATGGCTGGTGAAACTGCTCATTACATGAAGCTGCAGTTCTTCATCCAACCACTAGCAGCAGCAGCACCCCGCTCTCTTCACTCAGTCACTACTTCAGTACAGCCCAGCCACGGGCTACAGGGCTCAGCCAGTCCGTTTTTACTGTTTCTGTAAACAAATAAAGGTTTTAACCCCACTAACCGGATAATACAGCTCACTACAGTTCATCTTTCAGCCCAAGCAGCTAACAGCAGCAGGTTAGAACAGCCGACACGGAGGCACTGCTCGGATTACATTATAAACAGGTCAGTTAGCGCGCTGCTAACCTCAGGATGTTTATAACTACGGAGTTTAGTGGACACACCACGGCCGCCAGGTAAGTCTTTTAAAGGCTACTGAAGACTATTAAAGGCTATTAGAGTGTAACCCCTGGCTCCCAGGGGTTACAAGAGGTTATTGAAAGCATTATTGGGGGGCAGAAATCAGTACAGGCTGGTTAGATAAGTGATGTGGGTATTGTCTTATAAATATTTACACATAACTTATATCTCTCCTGAAAAGCTTTTATTTTAGTCAGAAACACGCTTGTGTTTACTTTATCTGAGAGAAAGATGTTTTTTTAATTCAATGGAAAGCAACAGGTGTAGTCAATTATAAGTTTAAGGTTTTTAATCCACCTCACTGTGATCTATAGTCAGTGTTCTCAAGTCACACTGACACACGCATTTCAGCGAGTTCACACGCTCTCACCTGCGCGCACCCACCCCTCCGTTAGATACAGATACAAAACCTGCGCGCCCAACCCCCGCCCCCCCTCCCCCGTTGGACAGATAAAAACAGTGATCACACTCAAAACTTGAGAGCCCTGTCTATATTTCTATAAATCCGTTTTCAGTTTCTCCTCCGTGGTTGAAAGGCAGCTGTCTCTCACACAGCAGAACTGAGACTGCGGTCAAGCCAGCCCCCACTTCAAAACGCTTGGTCAAACTAGCCCCCACGCTGTTTCTTAGAGCGCGCATACACTGAACATTTCGGCAAGCGTGAGAAAGAACACATTTCAAAATAAAAGTCCCCCCCTTAATATCACGACATTATGCTATGGAGTGGTATTAAAAGGAATCCACATGATATCACATGTTATGTCTGATATCACATGTCAATTTCATGCAGTCCTGGTAGTACACAAAATAAAAGCCCTGTAAATTATAACAATTATGTTAATTAAATAATAATAATACTAATAATACTACTACTAATAATAATACTTGTATGTGTCACTCACTTAATAGCAGGGCATTATAATGTGTCATTTCAAAATAAAAGCCCTTTAAATTGTAACATTTATGTAATTTTACACAATGTTTAGACTGTTATTAAAAGAAATCTGTCTGATATCACAGTTCAATTTCAGATAGTCCTGATAGTACACTACTTGTATGTGTCACTCACTTAAAATCAGAACATTTTGATGTGTCATTTCAAAATAAAGGCCCTTTAAATTATAAAAATATTTTATTTCAACACAATGTTTAGACTGTTATTAAAAGAAATCTGTCTGATATCACAGTTCAATTTCATATAGTCCTGATAGTACACTACTTGTATGTGTCACTCACTTAAAATCAGAACATTTTGATGTGTCATTTCAAAATAAAGGCCCTTTAAATTATAACAATATTTTATTTCAACACAATGTTTAGACTGTTATTAAAATAAATCTGTCTGATATCACAGGTCAATTTCAGATAGTCCTGATAGTACACCACTTGTATGTGTCACTCACTTAATATCAGAACATTTTGATGTGTCATTTCAAAATAAAGGCCATTTAAATTGTAACATTTATGTAATTTTACACAATGTTTAGACTGTTATTAAAAGAAATCTGTCTGATATCACAGGTCAATTTCATATAGTCCTGATAGTACACTACTTGTATGTGTCACTCACTTAATATCAGAACATTTTGATGTGTCATTTCAAAATAAAGGCCATTTAAATTATAACATTTATGTAATTTTACACAATGTTTAGACTGTTATTAAAAGGAATCTGTCTGATATCACAGGTCAATATCATATAGTCCTGATAGTACACTACTTGTATGTGTCACTCACTTAATAACAGAACATTTTGATGTGTCATTTCAAAATAAAGGCCCTTTAAATTATAAAAATATTTTATTTCAACACAATGTTTAGACTGTTATTAAAATAAATCTGTCTGATATCACAGGTCAATTTCATATAGTCCTGATAGTACACCACTTGTATGTTTCACTCAACTAATATCAGAACATTTTGATGTGTCATTTCAAAATAAGGGCCATTTAAATTGTAACATTTATGTAATTTTACACAATGTTTAGACTGTTATTAAAAGAAATCTGTCTGATATCACAGGTCAATTTTATATAGCCCTGATAGTACACTACTTGTATGTGTCACTCACTTAAAATCAGAACATTTTGATGTGTCATTTCAAAATAAAGGCCCTTTAAATTATAACAATATTTTATTTCAACACAATGTTTAGACTGTTATTAAAAGGAATCTGTCTGATATCACAGTTCAATTTCATATAGTCCTGATAGTACACTACTTGTATGTGTCACTCACTTAATATCAGAACATTTTGATGTGTCATTTCAAAATAAAGGCCATTTAAATTATAACATTTATGTAATTTTACACAATGTTTAGACTGTTATTAAAAGGAATCTGTCTGATATCACAGGTCAATATCATATAGTCCTGATAGTACACTACTTGTATGTGTCACTCACTTAATAACAGAACATTTTGATGTGTCATTTCAAAATAAAGGCCTTTTCAATTATAACAATATTTTTATTTTAACACAAGTTTTGACTGTTATTAAAATGAATCTGTCTGATATCACAGGTCAATTTCATATTTCATTTCATGATTTAAAGGGCCTTTATTTTGAAATGACACATCAAAATGTTCTGATATTAAGTGAGTGAAACATACAAGTAGTGTACTATCAGGACTATATGAAATTGAACTGTGATATCAGACAGATTCCTTTTAATAACAGTCTAAACATTGTGTAAAATTACATAAATGTTATAATTTAAATGGCCCTTATTTTGAAATGACACATCAAAATGTTCTGATATTAAGTGAGTGAAACATACAAGTAGTGTACTATCAGGACTATATGAAATTGAACTGCTATATCAGACAGATTCCTTTTAATAACAGTCTAAACATTGTGTTGAAATAAAATATTGTTATAATTTAAAGGGCCTTTATTTTGAAATGACACATCAAAATGTTCTGATTTTAAGTGAGTGAAACATACAAGTGGTGTACTATCAGGACTATATGAAATTGAACTGTGATATCAGACAGATTCCTTTTAATAACAGTCTAAACATTGTGTTGAAATAAAATATTGTTATAATTTAAAGGGCCTTTATTTTGAAATGACACATCAAAATGTTCTGATTTTAAGTGAGTGACACATACAAGTAGTGTACTATCAGGGCTATATAAAATTGACCTGTGATATCAGACAGATTTTTTTTAATAACAGTCTAAACATTGTGTTGAAATAAAATATTTTTATAATTTGAAGGGCCTTTATTTTGAAATGACACATCAAAATGTTCTGATAGTAATTGAGTGAAACATACAAGTGGTGTACTATCAGGACTATATGAAATTGACCTGTGATATCAGACATATTTCTTTTAATAACAGTCTAAACATTGTGTAAAATTACATAAATGTTACAATTTAAAGGGCCTTTATTTTGAAATGACACATCAAAATGTTCTGATTTTAAGTGAGTGAAACATACAAGTGGTGTACTATCAGGGCTATATAAAATTGAGCTGTGATATCAGACAGATTTCTTTTAATAACAGTCTAAACATTGTGTAAAATTACATAAATGTTACAATTTAAATGGCCCTTATTTTGAAATGACACATCAAAATGTTCTGATAGTAATTGAGTGAAACATACAAGTAGTGTACTATCAGGACTATATGAAATTGACCTGTGATATCAGACAGATTCCTTTTAATAACAGTCTAAACATTGTGTTGAAATAAAATATTGTTATAATTTAAAGGGCCTTTATTTTGAAATGACACATCAAAATGTTCTGATTTTAAGTGAGTGACACATACAAGTAGTGTACTATCAGGACTATCTGAAATTGAACTGTGATATCAGACAGATTTATTTTAATAACAGTCTAAACATTGTGTAAAATTACATAAATGTTACAATTTAAATGGCCCTTATTTTGAAATGACACATCAAAATGTTCTGATTTTAAGTGAGTGAAACATACAAGTAGTGTACTATCAGGGCTATATAAAATTGACCTGTGATATCAGACAGATTTTTTTTAATAACAGTCTAAACATTGTGTTGAAATAAAATATTTTTATAATTTGAAGGGCCTTTATTTTGAAATGACACATCAAAATGTTCTGATATTAAGTGAGTGACACATACAAGTAGTGTACTATCAGGACTATCTGAAATTGAACTGTGATATCAGACAGATTTCTTTTAATAACAGTCTAAACATTATGTAAAATTACATAAATGTTACAATTTAAAGGGCTTTTATTTTAAAATGACACATCAAAATGTTCTGATAGTAATTGAGTGAAACATACAAGTAGTGTACTATCAGGACTATATAAAATTGACCTGTGATATCAGACAGATTTTTTTTAATAACAGTCTAAATATTGTGTTGAAATAAAATATTGTTATAATTTAAAGGGCCTTTATTTTGAAATGACACATCAAAATGTTCTGATAGTAATTGAGTGAAACATACAAGTAGTGTACTATCAGGACTATATGAAATTGAACTGTGATATCAGACAGATTCCTTTTAATAACAGTCTAAACATTGTGTAAAATTACATAAATGTTATAATTTAAATGGCCCTTATTTTGAAATGACACATCAAAATGTTCTGATAGTAATTGAGTGAAACATACAAGTAGTGTACTATCAGGACTATATGAAATTGAACTGTGATATCAGACAGATTCCTTTTAATAACAGTCTAAACATTGTGTAAAATTACATAAATGTTATAATTTAAATGGCCTTTATTTTGAAATGACACATCAAAATGTTCTGATTTTAAGTGAGTGAAACATACAAGTAGTGTACTATCAGGACTATATAAAATTGAGCTGTGATATCAGACAGATTTTTTTAATAACAGTCTAAACATTGTGTTGAAATAAAATATTTTTATAATTTAAAGGGCTTTTTATTTTAAAATGACACATCAAAATGTTCTGATAGTAATTGAGTGAAACATACAAGTAGTGTACTATCAGGACTATATGAAATTGAACTGTGATATCAGACAGATTTCTTTTAATAACAGTCTAAACATTGTGTAAAATTACATAAATGTTACAATTTAAAGGGCCTTTATTTTGAAATGACACATCAAAATGTTCTGATTTTAAGTGAGTGACACATACAAGTGGTGTACTATCAGGGCTATATAAAATTGAGCTGTGATATCAGACAGATTTCTTTTAATAACAGTCTAAACATTATGTAAAATTACATAAATGTTACAATTTAAAGGGCCTTTATTTTGAAATGACACATCAAAATGTTCTGATAGTAATTGAGTGAAACATACAAGTAGTGTACTATCAGGACTATATGAAATTGAACTGTGATATCAGACAGATTTCTTTTAATAACAGTCTAAACATTGTGTAAAATTACATAAATGTTACAATTTAAATGGCCCTTATTTTGAAATGACACATCAAAATGTTCTGATTTTAAGTGAGTGACACATACAAGTAGTGTACTATCAGGACTTTATGAAATTGAACTGTGATATCAGACAGATTCCTTTTAATAACAGTCTAAACATTGTGTTGAAATAAAATATTGTTATAATTTAAAGGGCCTTTATTTTGAAATGACACATCAAAATGTTCTGATTTTAAGTGAGTGACACATACAAGTAGTGTACTATCAGGACTATCTGAAATTGAACTGTGATATCAGACAGATTTATTTTAATAACAGTCTAAACATTGTGTAAAATTACATAAATGTTACAATTTAAATGGCCCTTATTTTGAAATGACACATCAAAATGTTCTGATATTAAGTGAGTGACACATACAAGTAGTGTACTATCAGGACTATCTGAAATTGAACTGTGATATCAGACAGATTTATTTTAAGAACAGTCTAAATATTGTGTAAAATTACATAAATGTTACAATTTAAATGGCCCTTATTTTGAAATGACACATCAAAATGTTCTGATTTTAAGTGAGTGAAACATACAAGTAGTGTACTATCAGGACTATATGAAATTGACCTGTGATATCAGACAGATTCCTTTTAATAACAGTCTAAACATTGTGTAAAATTACATAAATGTTATAATTTAAAGGGCCTTTATTTTGAAATGACACATCAAAATCTTCTGATATTAAGTGAGTGAAACATACAAGTAGTGTACTATCAGGACTATCTGAAATTGAACTGTGATATCAGACAGATTTCTTTTAATAACAGTCTAAACATTGTGTAAAATTACATAAATGTTTCAATTTAAAGGGCCTTTATTTTGAAATGACACATTATAATGCCCTGCTATTAAGTGAGTGACACATACAAGTATTATTATTAGTAGTAGTAGTATTGTTAGTATTATTATTATTAGTCTTATTATCATTTAATTAACATAATTGTTATAATTTACAGGGCTTTTATTTTGTGTACTACCAGGACTGCATGAAATTGACATGTGATATCAGACATAACATGTGATATCATGTGGATTCCTTTTAATACCACTCCACAGCATAATGTCGTGATATTAACGGGGGGACTTTTTTTTTGAAATGTGTTCCTTCTCACGCTTGCCGCAATGTTCAGTGTATGCGCGCTCTAAGAAACAGCGTGGGGGGCTAGTTTGACCAAGCGTTTTGAAGTGGGGGCTGGCTTGACCGCAGTGAACTGAGGGCGGGGCTGCGCTCATGATGCGCTGTGTTGGTGCCGCGCCATTTGCGTAGCGCGCGCGGGCGGGATCGTCGATCCTCTTTTTGACTTCGATACTCGAGACCATGACCTCATTTCGATTCGATTTCGATAAAATATCGAGATCGTGACACCCCTAATATATATGTGATTTTACAGCTTGGTCCCCCCCAGTTCAAAATTTCCATCTGCGCCCCTGATTTCAGGGTGCTATAAAACCAAAAAAATCAAATTGTTGTTAAATCAGAACATGAAATCCTTAAAGAATTCCTTCCATACTATTAATGTCATGCATTTCAAGTGATTGTACTGTATTATTTTTAGTAATTGAATACCAAACTTAGAAAAAATGTCTATTCGGTTGTGCATCTATTCGGAGTCCTATAAAACCAGCAAATCAAATTCTTATCCAATGCCAACAAGACAGCCTTAAAGAACACATTCCATACTGTTAATTACAAATAATAAACAAGTAATATTACTGTATCATTTTGGAGTAATTGGATACCAAACTTAGGAAAAATGTCTATTTGGTTGTGCATAAACCAGATTTTGGGAGTCCTATAAAACCAGCAAATCAAATTGTTATTCAATGCCACCAAGAAAGCCTTAAAGAACACATTCCATACTCTTAGTCACATCCGCTCATCCGGGTGCGCTGTGCACGCGGCTACAGTAAAACACGGTTTAGACGCGCACTCCAGTTTTCAGTGTCGATAGCGCGACCGAGCGTTTTCTAAGTGAAGATGGCGTGACCGCGGTGCTAGATTTAGTTGGATAGCTAGCGGTGGGTTCCTGAAACAACATTTCAATTTCGCCTCAGCTAGCTCAACTAGTTAACTTAGTTTTTTTCTCACGATAAGTTGCCCGTTTTAAGTAAGCTAAGGCTAGCTAACTAGCTAGCTAAGCTAACCTAGCCTTTTCTGGCAAGAGTTTCCCCATTTAACCCAAGTTAAAGCTAGCTAATCAGCTGCGTTTCTTAAGCGCATTTTCCCGCACTTTTTCTTTAATTTGTGAGAAACGTTCCGCCTCAAGGCTAGCCAGCTAACCAGCTAACTTAGTTAGTTGTTTCTTTTAAAAAGTCGCTATTTCACATCAGCTAGCTGTGCAAGTTTGGTAGTTTAATAGAACGTAGGTTAATCCTTCTCCTCAGCTTAGCTTAGCTTAGCTTAGCTAACCAGTTTATTGTGAGAAATTTCCCGTTTCACCTCGGTTAGCGTTAGCTAGGTTAGCTAGCTAACTAGCTAAACGGGCAAATAGCACTGAAACTAGTCTCTGTTGAAGAGACACACAGTGAGAATTTATATTTAGCTATTATATTTAGGTATATAAATACAATTTACCAACTACTAATAGCAGCATATTAATATTTAATTTAACTTACCATCTTCTGTGAAGAGCAGTTAATCCACTAGAGCTGTGAAAAAAAAATAAGGAGCCTAAAAATGATTCCACAGGATTAATGGAAATGCATTTAAACAATATTTAGACTAAAAAAACACATTTAATACACGGTAAAACAATGCAAAATATATTTAATTTAAAGGAGAGTTTGAGGAGGGAAAAACACACCTCCTGCTGTCGCAGAATCACAAAGGAAATGGGAGTGTAGTAAAGTTTGGAGGCGGAGTCTGAGACATAAAACACTGAGAGTTAAAATTTAGTTAACTCTGGAAAATAATTCCAACTTTTTGTGATTTGTCACACTGAGAGTTGTTAGGATAAAACCCAGGGAGTCAAAAAATGTTCACACTGTGACTTTACCACTATAGATTTTACTGTGTAGTTGTTCTCTGTATCAGTGCGTCCTCAGTAAACACCACTGAACTGCCAGATAGCACTGAAAGAACGCTAATAACTCACTTCAGTATGTATGTAGTAGAAAAAAAAGAATTAATAATTAATAATATTTTATTCTATTTATTTCACATTATTATCTGTTATCATTATTATTTGTTATTTTTGATAATATTTCATGCTTTTATTTATTTTATATTTGTGATTGTTGAGTGTAATGTAATGTAAGTGTATTGGAAGTACATTAATTATATTATATATACACTACAGTATGTGTAAGTGTATTAGAAGTACTAAAACAAGCATCTCGCTCCCGACGCGCGCACCTACTCAGAACGATGACGTCATCACCGCCGCTCTGGCAGGCGCGAGCGGCGCGCGGCCGTTGCGATGACGTCATACGGTCACGAGGTTATAAATAGTGTCCTGCATCAGGATCTCTTCATTTATATTTTACTGATAATAACAGAAGCGTCTGCTATTATGGATTCAAGGAGACAGAGGGAGGATCAGAGACAGGAGGCCATCTCCCGGGCGAAGGACATCTTCTTCTACCAATCAGAGAGAGTGAGACAGTTCCGGAGCACCGTGGGTCTGTCTGAGATTCAGAAGGACATACAGGCTGAGATTGAGAGGAAACGAAAAGAAAAGATGGCCTCTAAAGCTCAGGATGAAGAGTACTGCTCAATGCAGAAAAACAGACTGCAGAAAGAGCTCCTGGAGAAATCCCTTCTTCAGCAGAAGAAGAAAGAACAGGAGATGGAGCTCTGCAGAGCTCTTCAGAAACAGGTGGAGGAGAAGAAGGAGCTTCTCGCAGGAGAAGCTCTGAGGAAAGAGGAGGAGGAGAAACGGCAAAAGCTCTTTCTCGATTCTAAAGACCAGCAGGCCAAACTCCAGCTAGAGAAAAGAGAACAGCAGATTAGAGAGAGGCAGGAGCGCACCGAGCTCGTTACCCAGAGCATGGAGAAACTCCAGCTCCAAAAACAGCCCCTCGACGAGGACCTGCTGATCTCTAAAGCAAAGAGAGAAGATCAGGCCAAGATCCGTCAGCTGCAGAGCAAGAAGGAGGAGATGAAAGCAGTGATGACGGACTCCATTAAAGAATACACCAAAGCCTCTCGAAAAGAGAAGGAGCGCCTGCGTCTAAAGGAGAAACGCGACGACGCCGAGCTTCTCGCTTCCTATAAAGAGGCCGATAGAAAGTTTCTCAAAGAGCAAAAGATCAAAGCTCAGAAAAAACGAGAAAAGGGCAAAGAAATAAACAAATTCAACGCTCTTCAGATGGCCGAGAAACAAGAACTGGAGCAGCGCCTTAAACAAGAAGATCTGCTGCTGGAGAGCCGCGATGCCCAACTAATTAAGGAGGAGGAGGAGCGGTTCCAGCGGTACGCAGAGCGCTGCATCCAGAGCGCCGAGGCGGCCGGCAGGAGCTCCTACACGCTCCGCAAGGCGGCCCAGCGGGGCGTCGGAGGAGGACTGGGCCCTGTAATAGATGGAGCTCGGTCCAGATATCTCGATCCTGAACCAAGACCAATGCCCTAACTCCTCCAATCAATCAACCAATCAATAAAGCAGAGCTCTGATAACAACATCTAGAGGAGAGAGCGCTCCTTCAATCAATCAATCAATCAACCAGAGCTCTGATAACAACACAGAAAAAAAAATCAATCCATCCAAAAAAAAAAAAAAGACCATAAAAAAAGTAACTCTGCCAAAGTGTCTGTTTTAAGAGCACTTTGCCGGTCCCAAGCCCGGATAAAAGAGGAGGGTTGAACGTAGAATATGCTAATAAAGCAGAACTCTGGTGGAAAATGGATGATAAAAAAAAACATGATAAAAGTTCTTACCTTTGATGAATAACTCTAACTTTTGCTCTGAGTGGCACCATTACTGTACTGATAATAACATAGACATATATATTACATGAACTCCACATAGTGTGTATGTGTATATATATATATATATATATATATATATATATATATATATATTATCAGTACAGTAATGGATCTACTCTGAGTTGAAGCTCTCATCATTGATCACAGGTAAGAACCTTTTATCATGCTTTACTACAAAAAAGTAAATTTTACACCCAGAGTTCTCCTTTAAAGTCATGTTTAAAAAACTGTTTTAAGGAGATCTTATTTTTCTAGGTGTATTTCCAATGGATTCATCGCAGATGCTTTACTGCACTGGGATATAGATGATGTATGAAGGGATTTGTGAGTAATTAATTTTAAGCTGAGAACAAAAGGTGCGATTTTGGATGTAAAATTCGTCCGTCGGGTTGTAAGTGTAATAAAAAAAAGTTGACTACAAAAATAATTGGAAAATGAACTACATAAAATAATAGAGATTCTTACAAAATTATTATTATTATTATTATTATTATTATTATTATTATTTGTTAGAGAATGAGTCTGAAAATGTAAAGTTCTGCTCATGTGATTTATTTTTCTTTATTCCACATTTTATAGATTTATATGCAGTTGCAGAAGCTAAATAATCAGTCGGGATTATTTTTGTGTGTATGTGCAGGTATGTTATGGTTCTTTTTATACAAATCAATATATATATATATGCACATACACACAAAAATAATCCCATGTTCTGTCCTGTTATATAAAAAAACTCTCTCTCAAAATAAAAATCCCTCTTAAATAAAACACTCTCTAAAAAGTCTATTTCTAAAAGAAATCTAAAAAAAATCTCTCTAAAAAACTATAAACAAAAACTCTCTAATAAATCTCTCTAAAATTATATCTAAAAAATCTTTCTTTCCAAAAAAAAACTCTATAAAAAGCGAGATAAAAATCTTACTTACTGAGATTAAGCTGCATATTTTATTTTAAAGCTCCACTAGGTAGGATTGAGATTTTTATCTCGTGGGCTCCCCCTACAGTTACAGAGTGTAATAAACGTACAGTAATTCTACTATGTTCTACCATAAGGCAAAGTAATGATCGTTGTGATAATACTTTAGATAAAGACCTGTTTATAAGCATATATCAATCAATCAATCAATCAATCAATCAATCAAACATTGAGGGTGACCCTCTTTTACAATGTTTCCGAGCCTTTATAACATCAAAGGGATTTAACACATTTAATAATAATTTAGAAATAATAAGAAATAAAATAGTAAAAAAAAAAAAAAAGAAATAAAAGCACTAATTTTAAATAAACATTTAATAAAATATATATATAATATATATATATATAACAGACAATTCTAAAATACCATATAAAAAACAAAATTGACATAAAAAGTAAACTCCAGCTCGCTGCTGTTCTGTAGCTAAAAGCAGATTTTCCCAGTTCACTAAAAACTCTTGGTACCTGACAGGTCATCCAGCCACTGGATATGCATTAGCATATATATATACATATATATATATATATATATATATATATATATATATATATATATATATATATATATATATATATAAATATATATTAGTTTTACATATGTAGACTGGTATTACTAGATAGCTGAGATAGCTGGAGATGAGATGGCTGGACAGATGTGTACAAATACACAGTTATTATATATATAGTGTTCATATATGCATATTGTTAATTGGCTTTATTGTCCGTATTGATCACTTGTAGGAATGAACATCCTGCTTTAAGATTTGATTAGTTTTTCTTTATTGAAATAATAATAATACATATTTTTGATTGAAATAAAATGTACTACATAAATAGTGTAAAATCCACCTGAATTTAAGCTACTTTTTTATCAGAAAGTAAAAAGCACACGAATCTGAACTGCATGTGAGGATTTGATTTGACTAAAATGTATCATTTTTTATATTAACACTAAAAGTGTGTTGGGTAAAATGAACAGTAAAAGGAAGGATGAGTCTCTCTGTGATTCTTCTGTTCTGATTCTAGAATCAGCCGTTATTAGAGCAGAAAATCCCAATATAAAAAATTAAACTAACTTTACCCTGATCAATAAGAGGAACAATTAATAACAGTATTATAACAGTAATAAACATTGTTATAGGATTCATTACTGTATCAAATATTTACCAATTGAAACTAGTTAAAATTATTCATAATTGTAATTGTAATTTAAAAATGTAATGAATGATAAAGTATTAACCAGTGTTAATTAATAATGAGTTGAGTTACTGGAATGTGAGAGAGAGGTAATGTAAAAGTATCACTACAATAAGAGTAATAATTAACAGTATTATTACAGTAATAAACATTATTATATGATTAATTAATGTGTGAACTAATTATTAAATGACACAGAGATTAATAAACAAGAGGAGTGATGAAATGTAAAGGTAACACTACAATAAGGAATCACAGTAAAGTTACTTTCATTTTTGATATTTGATTTTACGGCTCTAATAACTTTTTAAATTTACCCAACACACTTTTAGTGTTAATATAAAAAAACTGAGAGCAGAATAAAATACATGCACTTCTAAACCACCTCTACATCTGTTCACACTCATTTATTCACTAATAAATCACTACAGTGATTAAAAATACATATTAAAGTTTCTAGATCAGAATAAAACAGCAATATCTCTATATCTAGGGGAGACTGGGATAAGTTGAGCCAAAGTGTTTTTACCCTTCGGCTCAACTTATCCCAGTCTCCCCTAGATATAGAGATATTGCTGTTTTATTCTGATCTAGAAACTTTAATAGGTATTTTTATGCTGACCAAAATAGACCAAAATAGATAATTAAAAATGTGTTATACACATCAATTATGGTGTCTATGACCTACAACATGAGGTCATTAACCTAGCATAAAAGTGCACCATTTTAGCTGTGGGGACCAATGCAATCTAAATGGGAGCTTACAGTATAATTTTTTAAATTATAAAATCAAGTTTCTGCATTTTGTACGAGAAATAAAGCACTAAACAAGCAGAGCAACCAGCACGCATGTTCTTAAGAGAACCAGCAGTAAAGTGAGAGAAAGGAAAAATACCATTATTGACAGAATGACACAGAAGAGGTAGAGGAGACTGGGGTAAGATGAGCCGTTTTTTAGATAGATAAGATAAGATAAGATTTAAGACAGACAGTTTTGAGTTTATTAGTGTTTTAGTTTGGTTTATTTGAACTTTAAAGCTGTCTTTTGTTGGTACAAGCCATTTTGTGGCATTTCCTTTGTTCTGTTTCCCGCCTTTTTTCCACACCTCTTGTGGGGTGTTTTTCACAACCATTCTTCGGTCTTCTTGGAGAAAAAGTCCCTTAAGCACAACACCTTTAAAATTATTATCCCAAAACCTTTACTAGAACTGAACACAGCTCAACTTGCCCCGCCCATGTGCTCAATTTACCCCATACCGCTGATTATTCAAAGTTATGGGAAAAATTTCACACCCATTATTAATATTATGTAAAATGCTCTATTATACATTAAATATATTATATTTTATATATTCACAAATTCATTAGCATTTCAGCATTTTTGGGTATGAAACAGCAAACAAACACTTTTTATATTTACAATACAGTGCCAACTGTATATTACATTTAATATATTAAAATAATTATAGAATTTAAAGTTTATTATACAGAAAACTAAAAACAAGTGTGTATAATTTATTATTATTATTATTATTTTTATTATTATTATTATTATTATTATTTTTATTATATAGAACTCCCGCCTCTATTTTTCTTATTTTAAACATGTTAACAGCCAGAATCTACAGAAGCATTTAGTTAACTTTTAGTTTCTGATCACCATCAGAAAGCCTGTGACTGTTTTAAATGACTTTTTTTATTACTTTATCTTTTTCTTATTTATTTATTTTATTTATTTATTATTACTTTTATTTTTGTATTTTATTTTAATGTTTTATATTTTTATTCTTGTTCTTAGTTCTATTATTCATTTAATCACTTCTCATCATTTTTAACATTTTACTTTACGTTTACTATTATACTTTTACTATTTACTTATTTTATATTTTATACATGTTTTACTTTTTATGTGTCAAATTTGTTTTTTTTTCATGGTATTTTTGTTTTTCAAATGTCTGTTTTTTTACATATATATTTTTTTTTTTTATAAATGTTGATTTAAAATTTGTACTTCTTTTATTTTTTCATTATTTTTTACTATTTTATTTCTTAATATTTCTAAATTATTATTAAATGTGTTCAATCCCACTTCCCGGAATGCACCCACATCAGACTTCCAATACTCCACTGATCATGTGACGCTACGCCTTTCCCACTCTCTATTATAAATACGTATAATTCTAAACCTCAGTGTGATTAAATATATTGCAAATTATATTTCACTGTCCTTTTTTTACACAATAATCGGGGTTTTGCTGTTAAAAGGTGATGAAAATGTAATAATCGTTGAACTTCTTCTCTTGAGCTGCTTGTGAGTGGAAGTCGTTCTCAGAGCTCTGTTTTAATAAATTGTTAATTTGCTGAAGATCAAGTTTCCTGTCTCTCTATAAATGATCTCTACTAAAATTATAAATTATTAATAAATTATCTCTCTAAAGAATCCAGGAAACGCACTGGAAACAGCGCAGTAAGGGGTAGTGCGGATTTCCCAACAATTATTAAAGCCAGTAATCAATATGAGTGATATTATGTCCTCATATTAATTATTATTATTATTATTATTATTATTATTATTATTATTACAGCTGATTAAAGTATTTAGTTCCTCAGGTCCAGTTTTTATAACGCATTACTTTATACATTTATATTATGTGCAATATTTACCATGTAAATGTCTATAGGTGTGTATTTTTGTACATAGTTCTCTGCTAATAAATGCTATGTAAAAGTCTCTCTCTCTGTCTGTATCTGTCTCACTCTCTCTCTCGCGCGCGCGCCCCTACACACACACCACACTTTAGGCTGCGGCGATGACGTCATCACTCGCTCCGTCCCTGGCGCGAGAACACGCGCTGCCGCGGCGATGACGTCATCAGCGCGAGAGTACAAATAGTGAAGAGCGCTGCGGATTCAGAGACAGATTCAGATGATGGAGGAGGATAAGAGGAAGATGAAGAAGGGAGGAGCGGAGGAGGAGGATGCTGCGGTACATCCTTGCGTTCAGCGGGAGACGGAGGAGGCTGAGGAGCTGAGGAGGAGCATCATTGATCTGAAGGTGAGGCGCGCGGGACTGACCGCGGATCTGCGGAAGCTGAAGGAGGAGGAGATGCGCTGGATGAGGAACTACAGCTCCGACTTCAGGAAACTGGAGCGCGAGCTTCAGGTGAGTTTAGAGGAGGGCGCGCGGCAGATGGAGCAGGCCCGGCAGGAGCACCTGCAGGCCTCCCGCGAGGAGCAGCAGCAGGTAGCAGCGCTCCAGAAGCAGATGCAGGACCTGGATCTGCACAGGGAGGAGCTGCTGAAGGATCGGGAGGTTCTGCTCCGCTGTAAGACGGTGGAGATACCGGAGCTCGAGCAGCGCGTGCGGGAGCTGCAGTCGGAGCTGCTCTCAGAGCGGGAGGTGCTGCGGGAGAACGCGGAGAGCTGCGGCCGCACCCTGCAGGCCTCCTCAACCCGCCTGCAGAGCGCCACCCTCCGCCTGATGGAGGAGCAGAAGCAGCGCGCGGTGCGGAGCGCAGTGCGGGAGCTCGAGCCCAGCGTCTACGCGGAGTTCCTGCAGAACCAGCTCCTCAAATCACAGATCTCCCTCTACCGAGACATCATCTCCACCCAGGACCCGGATCAGGAGATCCAGAGCTCACCTCCTCCATCCACCCCCTCCACCCCCGAGCCCGAGGAACCCCCTCAGATCACCTGCTCCATGATCCGCAACAGATTCCCAGAAGCTTTTGCACCAAAACCATCAAAAACGAGGAGGAGATATAAAATATAATTATAATAATATTATTAATAATAATAATAATAATAATAATAATAATAATAATAATAATAATAATAATAATTAAAACAAAAAAGTTTGGACACCCCTGGTGTAAACTGTCAATATAATAAAAACGTAAAGCATTTTCCTCATCCAATACACAAATGTTTGGTTAATATAAAAGGCTTTATTACATGTAAAACTAAAAATGTTATCTATATGATCCAGTGTCCATGTGGAAAAGTATATGTGGGAGAGACGTCTAGACCACTAAAAGACAGAATTACAGAACACAGAAGCTCGACTGCAGGAAATGAGTTAACTAACCCTGTAGTAAGACTTTTAAAGAAAAAGACCTTTAAATTCTTCTTTTTCTGTTTTGTGTTTTTAACAAATACAAACTACACAAAGAGCAGGAAATACCAAGCAGAAAAAAGAAAAAAGAGGGAAGTCTATTTCCTGAAGGTATGAATGAGGATTTTACATTAAAAGAGTTTCTTTAGACGGGGATGTTCTTCACAGAAGGAAGTCTATGTTCATGGAAAATTGGATGGAGAAAAATATATTTTTTGTAAAAAATATTAGTCACTTGTTGGATGATAATGGCAACATGTATAAATATGATGTTTTTTTAAGGAAATGTGATGTTAAATGCACAAAAAGTGACTATGACCAGATAATAAAAAGGATACCGAAGGACCAAAATAACAGCTAAACTAAATCAATATTAATGGTTTGCATTTATTGCATCAAAAATGTAACAACAGTTTCTTAAGACAATACTTAATAAAACAAGTGCATCCGGGTATAATAATAAGACAATTCATGGAAAATTATGAAAAGAAAGACCATGATAAATTACAAACAAAATTCCTAAAATTTGCTCTCCCACCAAAAATGAAAGAAATTCATTTTAAAACTCTACATGATATTTATCCATCAAACGAGTTTATAAAACAGAGATTTAAAATGGATTGTGATAATTGTTATATAGGTAATGAACACCTGTTCTTTCTCCGTCTACCTGTAATAAACGATATGGGAATCTCTGCACAGCCTCCTGACAATTAGCCATGAACCATGAACATAGACCCCTTATCCTCTCATTCTATTTTATATAGATACATTTCTTAGAACAAAAAAATATATCTTGTTAATAATATGATTATATTGGTAAAATACTATAAACATAAATGTAAATATGGAAAGTCTAAACCTTTATGGTCAATATTTATACAGGAATTAGAGCTTTTGAGGCTCTCCTTGGAGAAAATCGATAGACCCTTAAATCGCCTTTCTCTGTTAGATTAGCTCTTTTTTATTTTATTTTATTTATTTTTTATATTACTGAACATACAGCTGTTTTAGTTTAATTCTTAGTTGTTTAAAAGGCGAATATTAATGTGACATATTGATGTGTGATGTTTGGGGAGGTAGGATGTTATTGAAATATATATTTTTGTACGTGTTGATGTTAGTTTTGAATATTGTCGTCATAATAAAAAAATAGTTTCTTTAGGTAATTGTGGTAAATGTGCGTCTGTATCTCAGTTTGGTTGTTTTTTCCTCTGTGTTTGTGTTCTTGAGCTAAAGTCTTTTTCCATAAAATGGATGATTAACTGTGTTTATGAATTTCAGAAGGACTTTTAAGAAGTTTTGGGTGGAAGTGGTTCCTCTGTGGAATTGAGCTGCCAGCCTCTCATTGGCTGATCATGTGACCTTTAGTATTTGGAGTGTTCTCATTGGTAGTTTTGTAATCATGTGTGTTTTAAAAGCTGGAATAATGTTTATTAACTTTTCTCTTTTTAACCCTGATGAAGGCCTGAGCGCTGAAATGCTTGGTTATTTTTGAATCAGAAATTCTCAACAAGTGCTGCTGGTTTTTACCATTTTTTGATCAGTGATTTTATTTCCAGGCACCTTGTTGTGCAGTGAAGCTGCACCAGGATCCATCTGATGGTTTAAGACTTCAGAGCAAAAACTACTAAAAGTAAAAACACAAACATGATCCTAAAATTAACCCACCTGCCCCCAAATTTACCTTACTGAGCTGCGCTTCTGCAGCACCTAAAAATATCACAGATCAGAGTGGAGTGATTTTGGGTTATGATGACCTGCGGTCTCAGCAAATCAGAGAGGAGCTGTCCGGCTGAAATCAACCTAAAAATCTTCCACACAAATTGCATTAAAAAAAACATAAATAATACCTAAATTCGTTAATTATTTTAATAGATACAAAAAATTAATAATTAGTAATAAACAATGCTTAATAATAAATTATATATATTCACATATATTCATATATATAAACAAGGTTGATAAATTAATATAAAAATAATACATATATTCTTAATTAATGTTCCAAAAAAGTCACCTGGTCCGACGTTCAAACGTTTAACTGCATAGCGGAGCTAGTTCACGCGCGTGTTAGAAGTGCAGAATCGGTATTGGACCGACGGACGCAGTATAGACCCGACCTGCACGTCTACAAGACGTCTAACGTTTAGTGGGACCCTTTCTTTTACTGGTCGGGTGAAATTTGCGCAACGCCTTTTTAGCGTTAATACCGAAAAACCGGGAGCAGAATAAAATACATGCACTTCTAAACCACCTCTACATCTGTTCACACTCATTTATTCACTAATAAATCACTACAGTGCATAAAAATACATATTAATGTTTCTAGATCTGAATTAAACTCCAATATCTCCATATCTATAGAATTATTTATACTCATCAGAATAACGGGTGAAAATTTCACACTCATCATTCATTTTATTATGCAAAACGCTCGTAACTCCATTATATATTATATTTTATATAATCCCAAATTCAAATAGCATTTCAGAAACTGTGTATGACACAGCTAGGTGGCAGCAAATAAACACAAAACCTTTATATTTACAATACAGACACTCGTCTATTGTATATTAAATGTTATATATTTAAAAATCAATAGAATTTAAATCACACAGAAGTGTGACCATCATTTAGGATTTGGAAACTGTATATTATATATATATATATATTATATATTACTGTATATTAAATAAAAATCCGGTTTATATAGCGTTAGTTTTGCTGCTCCTCCACAGAGAGGATCAATACAACCCCCAGAGTTATATCGTGAGTAAGGGGAGGGAGAGGGATTACTGTTCAGGGTTCTTTTTGTGGAATTGTATGTATGTTTTTTTTGTTTGTTTTTTTGTATGTTATGCACTCAAAACAGCAGTACGTTTTACAGTCTTTACCTATATTACTGACATATATTATATACGGAACAAATGAACATCCAGAATATAAAAGTTAAGCTGGAATGTTAGGAGACTAAGGGAGTGGTACAAAATTGGTTTGGTCTGGGAAAGTAATACATGCATCATATATTATATATTATAATTACACAATAGAGGAGTTCTCATACTTACAGTTGAGGACGATATTATTATCCCCCCTATGAAATTTTAAGTCTCCTCAATATTCTGGCAAGATCCTTTTTAGCAGAGCAAGGCAGTTCTAACAGAGCATTTCTGAACATACAATTTTTCATTAGAAGGACCAAATATTTATATTTGTGCACCAAAACATTATTATGTAAGAAATTAACATTTATTAAGTCATCACACAAGCCACTTTTGTGCAGTGATGTGCTTTATCTTCTCAGGTGAAACAGATGACTGCACTCAATTAAGTTAAGTTAATTAACTCATTTCAGTTAAAACATGGTATAAAAGCCTCATTATGGAGCTGGCAGTTGAGGAAGCAACATGCCAAAAACAAAGGAAATCAGTTTGGACCTGAGAAAAATAATTACTGATGCACACAAAGCAGGAGAGGGATATACAAAGATATCCAAGCGTTTCCAAGTGTCAAGAACTGGAGTGAGAGGCATCATTCAGAGATTCAAAGACAGCAACACAGTGCAGAACAAGCCTGTCAGAGGTAGAAAGAGAAATATTTCAGAGAGACTGGAAAGAATACTAGTGAGAAATGTGTCGAGAGACCCCAGATTAACTTCCAAGGCACTGGCAAATGACTTGGCCACATCAGGAATCATAGTCTCTAAGAAGACCATCACTAGAGCTCTGCACAGGAATGACCTGCGACCTGCAGACCAAGAAAAACTTTTGAGGAAGAGGCACCTTCAAGCAAGACTTAAGTATGCTCAATACAACCTGGAGAAAGATCATTCATACTGGAAGCGTGTCTCATGGTCTGATGAGACTAAACTAGAGCTCTTTGGCCACAGGGACAAAAAAACGACAGGCATTCAACCCAAAGAACACCATCCCCACAGTGAAGCATGGTGGTGGGAGTATTATGCTATGGGGATGCTTCATCTGGAACTGGAAATTTTGTCAAAGTGGATGGAATCATGAATAAAGAAAAATATGTGGCTATTTTGAAATAATCTATGTTCTCCGATCTCTAATCTACGCTCTCCGATCTCTAATCTACGCTCTCCGATCTCTAATCTGCGCTCTCCGGTCTCTAATCTACACTCTCCGGTCTCTAATCTACGCTCTCCGATCTCTAATCTGCGCTCTCCGATCTCTAATCTGCGCTCTCCGATCTCTAATCTACACTCTCCGGTCTCTAATCTACGCTCTCCGATCTCTAATCTACGCTCTCCGATCGCTAATCTACGCTCTCCAGTCTCTAATCTACGCTCTCCGGTCTCTAATCTACGCTCTCCGATCTCTAATCTACGCTCTCCGATCGCTAATCTACGCTCTCCGGTCTCTAATCTACGCTCTCCGGTCTCTAATCTGCGCTCTCCGGTCTCTAATCTGCGCTCTCCGGTCTCTAATCTGCGCTCTCCGGTCTCTAATCTACGCTCTCCGATCTCTAATCTGCGCTCTCCGGTCTCTAATCTACACTCTCCGATCTCTAATCTACGCTCTCCGGTCTCTAATCTACGCTCTCCAGTCTCTAATCTACCCTCTCCAGTCTCTAATCTACCCTCTCCAATCTCCAATCCGAGCTCTCCGATCTCTAATCTACGCTCTCTGATCTCTAATCTACGCTCTCTGATCTCTAATCTACGCTCTCTGATCTCTAATCTACTCTTTCCGATCTAGATCTTTGAGTTTTCCTGACTTAACTCTCACAGCAATATTTATACGGTAGATCCGTATCTGGGTCTCTAGTCTCATCACTGATCAGCTCCTCTCTGTTCTTCTGCTTTTCTCCTCTTCACCATCATCATCATGTCTTCAGCCTTCATCCTCTCCTCCGGGTTTATCCTCAGCGTTCCTCAAAAGCTCCTCTGATTGGCCGGTCTCCGGGCTCTGATTGGTCGTGGTTCAGCAGTGCAGGATCCTGATGAAGGCCTTGCGGAACTCGATGTTGAAGGTGGTGTAGATGACGGGGTTGACGGCGCTGTTCAGGTACCCCAGCCAGGTGACGGCGCTGTAGAGCGACGGGGAAATACAGCAGCTGCTGCAGTGAGCCTTCAGAACGTGGGTCAGGAAGAACGGCAGCCAGCAGACGATGAACACACCTGTAAACACCACACACACCTGTAAACACCACACACACCTGTAAACACCACAAACACCTGTAAACACCAGAAATACCTGTAAACACCACAAACACCTGTAAACACCACACACACCTGTAAACACCACAAACACCACACACACCTGTAAACACCACACACACCTGTAAACACCACAAACACCTGTAAACACCACACACACCTGTAAACACCAGAAATACTTGTAAACACCACAAACACATGTAAACACCACACACACCTGTAAACACCACAAACACCTGTAAACACCACACACACCTGTAAACACCACAAACACCTGTAAACACCACACACACCTGTAAACACCAGAAATACCTGTAAACACCACACACACCTGTAAACACCACAAACACCTGTAAACACCACAAACACCTGTAAACACCACACACACCTGTAAACACCAGAAATACCTGTAAACACAAACACCTGTAAACACCACACACACCTGTAAACACCAGAAATACCTGTAAACACCACACACCTGTAAACACCACAAACACCTGTAAACACCACACACACCTGTAAACACCACACACCTGTAAACACCACATACACCTGTAAACACCAGAAATACCTGTAAACACCACACACACCTGTAAACACCACACACACCTGTAAACACCACACACATGTAAACACCACACACACACCTGTAAACACCACAAACACCTGTAAACACCACAAAGACCTGTAAACACCACATACACCTGTAAACACCAGAAATACCTGTAAACACCACAAACACCTGTAAACACCACACACACCTGTAGACACCACAAACACCACACACCTGTAAACACCACACACACCTGTAAACACCACAAACACCTGTAAACACCACACACACCTGTAAACACCAGAAATACTTGTAAACACCACAAACACCTGTAAACACCACACACACCTGTAAACACCACAAACACCTGTAAACACCACACACACCTGTAAACACCACAAACACCTGTAAACACCACACACACCTGTAAACACCAGAAATACCTGTAAACACCACACACACCTGTAAACACCACAAACACCTGTAAACACCACAAACACCTGTAAACACCACACACACCTGTAAACACCAGAAATACCTGTAAACACAAACACCTGTAAACACCACACACACCTGTAAACACCAGAAATACCTGTAAACACAAACACCTGTAAACACCACAAACACCTGTAAACACCACACACACCTGTAAACACCACACACACCTGTAAACACCACACACCTGTAAACACCACATACACCTGTAAACACCAGAAATACCTGTAAACACCACACACACCTGTAAACACCACACACACCTGTAAACACCAAACACCTGTAAACACCACATACACCTGTAAACACCAGAAATACCTGTAAACACCACACACACCTGTAAACACCACATACACCTGTAAACACCAGAAATACCTGTAAACACCAGAAACACCTGTAAACACCACACACACCTGTAAACACCACACACACCTGTAAACACCACAAACACCTGTAAACACCACACACCTGTAAACACCAGAAATACCTGTAAACACCACAAACACCTGTAAGCACCACACACCTGTAAACACCAGAAATACCTGTAAACACCACAAACACCTGTAAACACCACACACACCTGTAAACACCACAAACACCTGTAAACACCACACACACCTGTAAACACCACACACACCTGTAAACACCACAAACACCTGTAAACACCACACACACCTGTAAACACCAGAAACACCTGTAAACACCACACACACCTGTAAACACCACACACCTGTAAACACCACACACCTGTAAACACCACATACACCTGTAAACACCAGAAATACCTGTAAAAAACAGAAACACCTGTAAACACCACACACACCTGTAAACACCACACACACCTGTAAACACCGCACACATGTAAACACCACACACACCTGTAAACACCAGAAATACCTGTAAACACCACACACCTGTAAACACCACACACACCTGTAAACACCACAAACACCTGTAAACACCACACACACCTGTAAACACCAGAAATACCTGTAAACACCACAAACACCTGTAAACACCACACACACCTGTAAACACCAGAAATACATGTAAACACCACACACCTGTAAACACCACAAACACCTGTAAACACCACACACACCTGTAAACACCACACACACCTGTAAACACCACACACCTGTAAACACCACATACACCTGTAAACACCAGAAATACCTGTAAAAAACAGAAACACCTGTAAACACCACACACACCTGTAAACACCACACACATGTAAACACCACACACACCTGTAAACACCAGAAATACCTGTAAACACCACACACACCTGTAAACACCACACACACCTGTAAACACCAGAAATACCTGTAAACACCACAAACACCTGTAAACACCACACACACCTGTAAACACCACACACACCAGTAAACACCACAAACACCTGTAAACACCACACACACCTGTAAACACCAGAAATACCTGTAAACACCACAAACACCTGTAAACACCACACACACCTGTAAACACCACACACACACCTGTAAACACCAGAAACACCTGTAAACACCACACACACCTGTAAACACCACACACACCTGTAAACACCACACACACCTGTAAACACCACACACATGTAAACACCACACACACACCTGTAAACACCAGAAATACCTGTAAACACCACACACACCTGTAAACACCAGAAACACCTGTAAACACCACACACACCTGTAAACACCACACACCTGTAAACACCACACACCTGTAAACACCACATACACCTGTAAACACCAGAAATACCTGTAAAAAACAGAAACACCTGTAAACACCACACACACCTGTAAACACCACACACACCTGTAAACACCACACACATGTAAACACCACACACACCTGTAAACACCAGAAATACCTGTAAACACCACACACCTGCAAACACCACACACACCTGTAAACACCACAAACACCTGTAAACACCACACACACCTGTAAACACCAGAAATACCTGTAAACACCACAAACACCTGTAAACACCACACACCTGTAAACACCAGAAATACCTGTAAACACCACACACCTGTAAACACCACAAACACCTGTAAACACCACACACACCTGTAAACACCACACACACCTGTAAACACCACACACCTGTAAACACCACATACACCTGTAAACACCAGAAATACCTGTAAAAAACAGAAACACCTGTAAACACCACACACACCTGTAAACACCACACACATGTAAACACCACACACACCTGTAAACAACAGAAATACCTGTAAACACCACAAACACCTGTAAACACCACACACACCTGTAAACACCAGAAATACCTGTAAACACCACAAACACCTGTAAACACCACACACACCTGTAAACACCACACACACCTGTAAACACCACACACACCAGTAAACACCACAAACACCTGTAAACACCACACACACCTGTAAACACCAGAAATACCTGTAAACACCACAAACACCTGTAAACACCACACACACCTGTAAACACCACACACCTGTAAACACCACATACACCTGTAAACACCAGAAATACCTGTAAACACCAGAAACACCTGTAAACACCACACACACCTGTAAACACCACACACACCTTTAAACACCACACACATGTAAACACCACACACACACCTGTAAACACCAGAAATACCTGTAAACACCACACACACCTGTAAACACCAGAAACACCTGTAAACACCACAAACACCTGTAAACACCAGAAATACCTGTAAACACCAGAAATACCTGTAAACACCACAAACACCTGTAAACACCAGAAATACCTGTAAACACCTGTAAACACCAGAAATACCTGTAAACACCACAAACACCTGTAAACACCACACACACCTGTAAACACCACACACCTGTTAACACCACAAACACCTGTAAATACCCCCCACACACGGTAAACACCACAAACACCTGTAAATACCCCACACACCTGTAAACACCAGAAATACCTGTAAACACCACAAACACCTGTAAACACCAGAAATACCTGTAAACACCACAAACACCTGTAAACACCACACACACCTGTAAACACCAGAAATACCTGTAAACACCACAAACCGCAAAACACCTGTAAACACCACAAACACCTGTAAATACCCCACACACCTGTAAACACCAGAAATACCTGTAAACACCACAAACACCTGTAAACACCACACACACCTGTAAACACCAGAAATACCTGTAAACACCACAAACAGCAAAACACCTGTAAACACCACAAACACCTGTAAACACCACAAACACCTGTGAACACCACAAACAGCAAAACACCTGTACACACCACAAACAGCAAAACACCTGTAAACACCACAAACACCTGTAAACACCACAAACACCTGTAAACACCAGAAATACCTGTAAACACCACAAACAGCAAAACACCTGTAAACACCACAAACACCTGTAAACACCACAAACACCTGTAAACACCACAAACAGCAAAACACCTGTAAACACCACAAACACCACACACCTGTAAACACCTGTAAACACCACAAACACAGCAGATGATGACGTCCAGAACTCTGGATCTTAAAGAATTTGCCTTGTTTGATCGGAGACAATGACATATCATATCATTACGATAATGATTTCATCACAATTCTTTTAATATTAATTGAGTACAACCTAACAACCGCCCCATTTTTAAAGGAGGATTGAAGGTCTACAGTAGGTGTTTGAACATTGCTGTGAGGAGGATTGAAGGTCTACAGTAGATGTTTGAACATTGCTGTGAGGAGGATTGAGGGTTTATAGTAGATGTTTGAACATTGCTGTGAGGAGGATTGAAGGTCTACAGTAGGTGTTTGAACATTGCTGTGAGGAGGATTGAGGGTTTACAGTAGATGTTTGAACATTGCTGTGAGGAGGATTGAAGGTCTACAGTAGGTGTTTGAACATTGCTGTGAGGAGGATTGAAGATCTACAGTAGATGTTTGAACATTGCTGTGAGGAGGCTTGAAGGTCTACAGTAGATGTTTGAACATTGCTGTGAGGAGGATTGAAGGTCTACAGTAGATGTTTGAACATTGCTGTGAGGAGGAAAGAAGGTCTACAGTAGATGTTTGAACATTGCTGTGAGGAGGATTGAAGGTTTACAGTAGATGTTTGAACATTGCTGTGAGGAGGATTGAAGGTTTACAGTAGATGTTTGAACATTGCTGTGAGGAGGATTGAAGGTCTACAGTAGATGTTTGAACATTGCTGTGAGGAGGATTGAGGGTTTACAGTAGATGTTTGAACATTGCTGTGAGGAGGAAAGAAGGTCTACAGTAGATGTTTGAACATTGCTGTGAGGAGGATTGAGGGTTTACAGTAGATGTTTGAACATTGCTGTGAGGAGGATTGAGGGTTTACAGTAGATGTTTTAACATTGCTGTGAGGAGGAAAGAAGGTCTACAGTAGATGTTTGAACATTGCTGTGAGGAGGATTGAGGGTTTACAGTAGATGTTTGAACATTGCTGTGAGGAGGAAAGAAGGTCTACAGTAGATGTTTGAACATTGCTGTGAGGAGGATTGAAGGTCTACAGTAGATGTTTGAACATTGCTGTGAGGAGGAAAGAAGGTCTACAGTAGATGTTTGAACATTGCTGTGAGGAGGATTGAAGGTCTACAGTAGATGTTTGAACATTGCTGTGAGGAGGATTGAGGGTTTACAGTAGATGTTTGAACATTGCTGTGAGGAGGATTGAAGGTCTACAGTAGATGTTGAACATTGCTGTGAGGAGGATTGAAGGTCTACAGTAGATGTTTGAACATTGCTGTGAGGAGGATTGATGCTCTTACCCAGAACAATAGCGAGCATCTGAGTAGCTTTCTTCTCTTTCTGCTGGGAGAGTCTCCCTCTCGCCCTCTCCCTCCCCTCTCGCGCCCTCTTTCGCTCCCCGTCTCTCTCTCTCCATCCTGGCCGGGAGTGGGCGGGGTCCCGAGGTGCATGGTGGGCAGGGCATCGGGGGGCAGGGCTTGGAGCCACAGTGATAGAGAGGGAGATTTTAGCCCAGGCAGCCTGTTGTTGCTGCTGCTTCTGAAAACACCCAGGCTCCGCCTCCAGGGGGCGGACCCTCGCCTCCTTCACCAGCGTCTGAGAGACAGAGAGAGGATCAAAGACTCTTACCTGTATCCAGGTGTAGCGTCTCCATCTTTACCTGGATACAAATCACCCTAATTACACCTGAGAGAGATCCAGCCTGGAGACGACCGGAGCTCCTCACCTCACGCCCACAGTCTCCTCCTTACTGATCACACTGTTTCAGTCTTTTACCAAGCGGTTGCTCAGGTGTTGCTAGGCAGTTGCTATATAGTTGTGCTGCAGTTGCTACGGACTAGGTGATTGCTATTGGGCTACTAGGTAACTGCTATGGGTTTGTTAGTCAGCTGCAAAGTGGTTGCTATGGAGTGGCTAGGTGGTTGCTATGGAGTGGCTAGGTGGTTGCTATGGAGTGTCTAGGTGGTTGCTGTGGGTTTTTTTGAATGACTGCGAAAGGGACACTAGAAAGTTGATAGAATAAAGCTAGGTGGTTGTTATAAGGCAGCAAAGTGGTTGCCGTGCTTTTGCTATGGTTGCTAAGCAGTTGCTATGTGGTTGATCTAAAGATGACTTTAATGGGGATGCCAAAAAGTTCCAATGAGGTGGTTAACTCATTTCCATAGAGCATCAAAGTGGTTGATAGACAGTTGCTATGGGGTAGCTAAGTGGTTCTTATAGGGCAGCAAAGTGGTTGATATGGGGTGGCTAGGTGGTTGCTCTGAGGTTGTTTAATGACTGCGAAAGGGACACTAGGCAGTTGCTAGGTGGCAGTTAGTTGGTTCCTGTAGGGCAGCAAAGTGGTTGCTATGCGGTTGCTATGGGGTGGCTAGGTGGTTGCAATGAGGTTGAATTCAATGGGGATGCCAGTTCCTATGAGGTGGCTAACTGATTCCCATCGAGTAGCAAATTCGTTGATAGGCAGTTGCTATGGGGTAGCTAAGTGGTTGCTATGCGGTTGCTATGGGGTGGCTAGGCAAATGCTATTGGGCTACTAAGTAACTAGGTATTGAGTTTGAATGACTGCGACGAAGACACTAGGCAGTTGCTAAGAGGCAGCAAGGTGGTTCCTATAGGGCAGCAAAGTGGTTGCTATGGGGTAGCTAAGTGGTTGGTCTGAGGTTGTTGGATGATTTTAATGTGGATGCTGGGCAGTTCCGATGAGGTGTCTAACTGATTCTCTAAGCTAGGTGGTTTCTATGGCATGGGTAGTTGGCTGATATGGGGTGGCTAGGTGGTTGCTATGGGGTTGTTAGGTGATTGCTCTGAGATTGTTGGATGGCTGTAATGGGGAGGAAGGTGATTTCTATAGGGCAGCAAAACGGTTACTATGCATTTGCCAGGCAGTTGTTATAGTGTGGCTTGTCAGTTGCAGTGGCGTTGCTAGGTGGTTGCTCTAGTTGCAGTGGCGTTGCTAGGCGTTACTATGTTGTCCATACCGAAGCACTGGTACTGATACGGAGTAATAGAGGAATAGACTACAGCCGAATGGGGAATTGTGGGTAATAAATCAGACAGTAACTCACCACTTTCTTGCGGGGGGGCGCCGGTGCACGAGGTTTCACTATCAGAGTGCACAGATTCACGTCTTCAGGATGAGTGCACTGACTCTGTAGAGCAGAGGAACAGCGTGAGATATCACAATAACCTCCTGAGGGACCTGCAGAACCACCAGCCCCCAGAATAACCCAGCTTCTCTTATATAATCATTCACAATAATCATTCACAATAATCATTCACAATAATCATTCACAATAACCATTCACAATAACCATTCACAATAATCATTCACAATAACCATTCATAATAATCATTCATAATAATAATTCATAATAATCATTCATAATAATCATTCATAATAATCATTCACAATAATCATTCACAATAATCATTCACAATAATCATTCACAATAACCATTCACAATAACCATTCACAATAATCATTCACAATAACCATTCACAATAACCATTCACAATAACCATTCACAATAACCATTCACAATAACCATTCACAATAATCAATCATTCACAATAATCATTCACAATAATCATTCACAATAATCATTCACAATAATCATTCATAATAATCATTCACAATAATCATTCATAATAATCATTCACAATAATCATTCACAATAACCATTCACAATAATCATTCACAATAATCATTCATAATAATCATTCACAATAATCATTCATAATAATCATTCACAATAATCATTCACAATAATCATTCATAATAATCATTCACAATAATCATTCACAATAATCATTCACAATAATCATTCATAATAATAATTCACAATAACCATTCACAATAATCATTCACAATAATCATTCATAATAATCAATCATTCACAATAATAATTCACAATAATCATTCACAATAACCATTCATAATAATCATTCATAATAATAATTCACAATAACCATTCACAATAATCATTCACAATAACCATTCATAATAATCATTCATAATAATAATTCACAATAACCATTCACAATAATCATTCACAATAATCATTCATAATAATCAATCATTCACAATAATCATTCACAATAACCATTCACAATAACCATTCACAATAATCATTCACAATAATCATTCATAATAATCATTCACAATAATCATTCATAATAATCATTCACAATAATCATTCATAATAATCATTCATAATAATCATTCATAATAATCATTCACAATAATCATTCATAATAATCATTCACAATAATCATTCATAATAATCATTCATAATAATCATTCACAATAATCATTCATAATAATCATTCACAATAATCATTCATAATAATCATTCATAATAATCATTCATAATAATCATTCACAATAATCATTCATAATAATCATTCACAATAATCATTCATAATAATCATTCACAATAATCATTCATAATAATCATTCATAATAATCATTCATAATAATCATTCACAATAATCATTCATAATAATCATTCATAATAATCATTCATAATAATCATTCACAATAGTACATAGAGTAAACGCTTTACTTACTAGTTAGCTGTTAGCCTTGCCAGTTAGATATCATTATCAGTTAGCATAAACAGTTAACCATTAGCATTTCCAATTATCTGTAAGCATCACCAGTTTGCTTTCAGCTGTTAGCATCACCAGTGACAGCATTTCCAGTTAGCATCAACACTTAGCTAATAACATTGTCATTTATCAGTCATCTCTTAGCATAGTCAGTTAGCCGTTAGCCATTATCGCTAATGTACCGTTGTGTACATTTGCTGACCTTGTGCCGCTGCAGAGCGTCCGCGGGTTCAGAGCGCAGGCCCCGCCCACGAGGGGGCGCGGTCCGCTTGCCCCGCCTGCGCAGAACCACGCAAATCTGCGCATAAACCAGTAGGGTCACGATGAAGGGCACGTAGAAGGAGGCCACAGAGGAGTAGACCACGAAGGCGGGGTCAGCAAAGCTGCAGTCCCGCCCCTCCTGAGTATCTGCACAGAGATTGGCCAGCAGGATCAGCCGTTACCGTCACAACAGATACCGATAATAACTAATGTGATTCACTGAAGTTACAGAAAGGTTCCTCAGGGTTCGATTAGGAAAAGCACCGTGTCTACATCAACCTGTGAATTAATATGCATGGCCCAGCCCACCTCGGCTCGGGACCGCCCACAGGCAGAGCTGAAGTCGTACGGCGACGCCGTCTCGTCAGATAGGAGGAGCTAACAGCGCTAGGAACAGCATGCAGTTCATTCCTGTGTTATTTGTGTGAATAACACATCAGTGTTTATATACTTTACCCAGTAATTCAGAGCTAAGAAACAAATGGTTATAATTAGTCTATGGAGTAAAAACACCACCAGCCAAGTACAATTGTGATAGATAAATAGTTCTACACTAGTTAAAAGTAAAGCTCAGCCACCAAAACCCCGGGGTGGATTTTTACTTTCTGGATCTGGACTCTACCCACCTCTGTGTGTAAGTAACTACAGGTTTAAATAGGATCTCCGGTGGATTTGGTGTTTTACAGAGACTCTAAGACTAGATCAGTAGCTGAACTGCACTTAGCAGGGCTTTATTACACATGTTATAAAGTAAAATATAAAGACAGTTATTGGTGTAAAAATGTCTTTATTTTAAAACGTTTCTAACTGTTGTTCGTCTCGCTGGCTCCGGGTGTCGCAGTGCTGTTAACCAATCAGAGGTAAGGAGTGTGCATTTATGAATATTAATGAGAAAGAGCTGAAATCTCCCCGGCCACTCCTCCACCGAACTAAAGCAGCGTTACACCGGATCACCGGATCACCAGAGTACAAAAACACAGCTCACATGACATTCATTCATACTAGAGACCATAACTAGAAATAATGAACTGAATCAGATCAGATTAGTGGAGAGCAGGACTTCTACTAATTACCAGCTCATTCAAATGAGTGTGTGTGTGTGTGTGTGTATAATGTGTGTGTGTGTATTGTGTGTGTGTGTGTAATGTGTGTGTGTGTGTGTAATGTGTGTGTGTGTAATGTGTGTGAATGAGTGTGTGTGTGTATAATGTGTGTGTATTGTGTGTGTGTGTGTAATGTGTGTGTAATGTGTGTAATGTGTGTGTTTGTGTGTGAGTGTGTGTGTGTAATGTGTGTGTGTTTGTGTGTGTGTGTGTAATGTGTGTGTGTTTGTGTGTGTGTGTGTAATGTGTGTGTAATGTGTGTGTGTAATGTGTGTGTGAGTGTGTGTGTAATGTGTGTGTGTGTGCGTGTGAGTGTGTGTGTGTATAATGTGTGTGTGTATTGTGTGTGTGTGTGTGTATAATGTGTGTGTGTCAGTGTGTGAGTATAATGTGTGTGTGTGTGTGTGTTTGTGTGTGAGTGTAATGTGTGTGAATGAGTGTGTGTGTGTATAATGTGTGTGTGTGTAATGTGTGTGTAATGTGTGTAATGTGTGTGTTTGTGTGTGAGTGTGTGTGTGTAATGTGTGTGTGTGTGTGTGTGTGTGAGTGTGTGTCTGTGTGTGTGTGTGTGTGTATAATGTGTGTGTGTCAGTGTGTGAGTATAATGTGTGTGTGTTTGTGTGTGAGTGTAATGTGTGTGAATGAGTGTGTGTGTGTATAATGTGTGTGTTTGTGTGTGAGTGTAATGTGTGTGAATGAGTGTGTGTGTGTATAATGTGTGTGTGTGTAATGTGTGTGTAATGTGTGTGTAATGTGTGTGTTTGTGTGTGAGTGTGTGTGTGTAATGTGTGTGTGTGTGTGTGTGTGTAATGTGTGTGTTTGTGTGTGAGTGTGTGTGTGTAATGTGTGTGTGTGTGTGTAATGTGTGTGTGTTTGTGTGTGTGTGTGTAATGTGTGTGTGTAATGTGTGTGTAATGTGTGCGTGTTTGTGTGTAATGTGTGCGTGTTTGTGTGTAATGTGTGTAATGTGTGTGTGAGTGTGTGTGTAATGTGTGTGTGTAATGTGTGTGTGAGTGTGTGTGTAATGTGTGTGTGTGTCTGTGTGTAATCTGTGTGTGTGTGTGTGTGTAATGTGTGTGTGTGTGTGTGTGTGTGAGTGTGTGTGTATATAATGTGTGTGTGTAATGTGTGTGTGTGTGAGTGTGTGTCTGTGTGTGTGTGTGTGTGTGTGTATAATGTGTGTGTGTCAGTGTGTGAGTATAATGTGTGTGTGTGTATAAAATGTGTGTATGTGTAATGTATGTGTGTGTAATGTGTGTGTGTGTGTGAGTGTGTGTCTGTGTGTAATGTGTGTGTGTGTATACAATGTGTGTGTGTGTGTAATGTGTGTAATGTGTGTGTGTTTGTGTGTAATGTGTTTGTAGAGTGTATAGAGTAGGGTATAGGGTAGGATATAGAGTATAGAGTAGGATATAGGGTAGGATATAGAGTATAGAGTAGGGTATAGGGTAGGATATAGAGTATAGAGTAGGGTATAGGGTAGGATATAGAGTATAGAGTAGGGTATAGGGTAGGATATAGAGTATAGAGTAGGATATAGGGTAGGATATAGAGTATAGAGTAGGGTATAGGGTAGGATATAGAGTATAGAGTAGGGTATAGGGTAGGATATAGAGTATAGAGTAGGGTATAGGGTAGGATGTAGAGTATAGAGTAGGGTATAGGGTAGGATATAGAGTATAGAGTAGGGTATAGGGTAGGATATAGAGTATAGAGTAGGGTATAGGGTAGGATATAGTGTATAGAGTAGGGTATAGGGTAGGATATAGCGTGTAGAGTAGGGTATAGGGTAGGATATAGAGTATAGAGTAGGATATAGGGTAGGATATAGAGTATAGAGTAGGGTATAGGGTAGGATATAGAGTATAGAGTAGGGTATAGGGTAGGATATAGAGTATAGAGTAGGGTATAGGGTAGGATATAGAGTATAGAGTAGGGTATAGGGTAGGATATAGAGTATAGAGTAGGGTATAGGGTAGGATATAGAGTATAGAGTAAGGTATAGGGTAGGATATAGAGTATAGAGTAGGGTATAGGGTAGGATATAGAGTATAGAGTAGGATATAGGGTAGGATATAGAGTATAGAGTAGGGTATAGGGTAGGATATAGAGTATAGAGTAGGGTATAGGGTAGGATATAGAGTATAGAGTAGGGTATAGGGTAGGATATAGAGTATAGAGTAGGGTATAGGGTAGGATATAGAGTATAGAGTAGGGTATAGGGTAGGATATAGAGTATAGAGTAGGGTATAGGGTAGGATATAGAGTATAGAGTAGGGTATAGGGTAGGATATAGAGTATAGAGTAGGGTATAGGGTAGGATATAGAGTATAGAGTAGGGTATAGGGTAGGATATAGAGTATAGAGTAGGGTATAGGGTAGGATATAGAGTATAGAGTAGGGTATAGGGTAGGATATAGAGTATAGAGTAGGGTATAGGGTAGGATATAGAGTATAGAGTAGGGTATAGGGTAGGATATAGAGTATAGAGTAGGGTATAGGGTAGGATATAGAGTATAGAGTAGGATATAGGGTAGGATATAGAGTATAGAGTAGGGTATAGGGTAGGATATAGAGTATAGAGTAGGGTATAGGGTAGGATATAGAGTATAGAGTAGGGTATAGGGTAGGATATAGAGTATAGAGTAGGATATAGGGTAGGATATAGAGTATAGAGTAGGGTATAGGGTAGGATATAGAGTATAGAGTAGGGTATAGGGTAGGATGTAGAGTATAGAGTAGGGTATAGGGTAGGATGTAGAGTATAGAGTAGGGTATAGGGTAGGATATAGAGTATAGAGTAGGGTATAGGGTAGGATATAGAGTATAGAGTAGGGTATAGGGTAGGATATAGTGTATAGAGTAGGGTATAGGGTAGGATATAGCGTGTAGAGTAGGGTATAGGGTAGGATATAGAGTATAGAGTAGGATATAGGGTAGGATATAGAGTATAGAGTAGGATATAGGGTAGGATATAGAGTGTAGAGTAGGGTATAGGGTAGGATATAGAGTATAGAGTAGGGTATAGGGTAGGATATAGAGTATAGAGTAGGGTATAGGGTAGGATATAGAGTATAGAGTAGGGTATAGGGTAGGATATAGAGTATAGAGTAAGGTATAGGGTAGGATATAGAGTATAGAGTAGGGTATAGGGTAGGATATAGAGTATAGAGTAGGATATAGGGTAGGATATAGAGTATAGAGTAGGGTATAGGGTAGGATATAGAGTATAGAGTAGGGTATAGGGTAGGATATAGAGTATAGAGTAGGGTATAGGGTAGGATATAGAGTATAGAGTAGGGTATAGGGTAGGATATAGAGTAGGGTATAGGGTAGGATATAGAGTATAGAGTAGGGTATAGGGTAGGATATAGAGTATAGAGTAGGGTATAGGGTAGGATATAGAGTATAGAGTAGGGTATAGGGTAGGATATAGAGTATAGAGTAGGGTATAGGGTAGGATATAGAGTATAGAGTAGGATATAGGGTAGGATATAGAGTATAGAGTAGGGTATAGGGTAGGATATAGAGTATAGAGTAGGGTATAGGGTAGGATATAGAGTATAGAGTAGGGTATAGGGTAGGATATAGAGTATAGAGTAGGATATAGGGTAGGATATAGAGTATAGAGTAGGGTATAGGGTAGGATATAGAGTATAGAGTAGGGTATAGGGTAGGATATAGAGTATAGAGTAGGGTATAGGGTAGGATGTAGAGTATAGAGTAGGGTATAGGGTAGGATATAGAGTATAGAGTAGGGTATAGGGTAGGATATAGAGTATAGAGTAGGGTATAGGGTAGGATATAGCGTATAGAGTAGGGTATAGGGTAGGATATAGCGTGTAGAGTAGGGTATAGGGTAGGATATAGAGTATAGAGTAGGATATAGGGTAGGATATAGAGTATAGAGTAGGATATAGGGTAGGATATAGAGTATAGAGTAGGGTATAGGGTAGGATATAGAGTATAGAGTAGGGTATAGGGTAGGATATAGAGTATAGAGTAGGGTATAGGGTAGGATATAGAGTATAGAGTAGGGTATAGGGTAGGATATAGAGTATAGAGTAAGGTATAGGGTAGGATATAGAGTATAGAGTAGGGTATAGGGTAGGATATAGAGTATAGAGTAGGATATAGGGTAGGATATAGAGTATAGAGTAGGGTATAGGGTAGGATATAGAGTATAGAGTAGGGTATAGGGTAGGATATAGAGTATAGAGTAGGGTATAGGGTAGGATATAGAGTATAGAGTAGGGTATAGGGTAGGATATAGAGTATAGAGTAGGGTATAGGGTAGGATATAGAGTATAGAGTAGGGTATAGGGTAGGATATAGAGTATAGAGTAGGATATAGGGTAGGATATAGAGTATAGAGTAGGGTATAGGGTAGGATATAGAGTATAGAGTAGGGTATAGGGTAGGACATAGAGTATAGAGTAGGGTATAGGGTAGGATGTAGAGTATAGAGTAGGGTATAGTGTAGGATGTAGAGTATAGAGTAGGGTATAGGGTAGGATATAGAGTATAGAGTAGGGTATAGGGTAGGATATAGAGTATAGAGTAGGGTATAGGGTAGGATATAGAGTATAGAGTAGGGTATAGGGTAGGATATAGAGTATAGAGTAGGGTATAGGGTAGGATATAGAGTATAGAGTAGGGTATAGGGTAGGATATAGAGTATAGAGTAGGGTATAGGGTAGGATATAGAGTATAGAGTAGGGTATAGGGTAGGATATAGAGTATAGAGTAGGGTATAGGGTAGGATATAGAGTATAGAGTAGGGTATAGGGTAGGATATAGAGTATAGAGTAGGGTATAGGGTAGGATATAGAGTATAGAGTAGGATATAGGGTAGGATATAGAGTATAGAGTAGGGTATAGGGTAGGATATAGAGTATAGAGTAGGGTATAGGGTAGGATATAGAGTATAGAGTAGGGTATAGGGTAGGATATAGAGTATAGAGTAGGGTATAGAGTAGGATATAGAGTATAGAGTAGGGTATAGGGTAGGATATAGAGTATAGAGTAGGATATAGGGTAGGATATAGAGTATAGAGTAGGATATAGGGTAGGATATAGAGTATAGAGTAGGATATAGGGTAGGATATAGAGTATAGAGTAGGGTATAGGGTAGGATATAGAGTATAGAGTAGGATATAGGGTAGGATATAGAGTATAGAGTAGGATATAGGGTAGGATATAGAGTATAGAGTAGGGTATAGGGTAGGATATAGAGTATAGAGTAGGGTATAGGGTAGGATATAGAGTATAGAGTAGGATATAGGGTAGGATATAGAGTATAGAGTAGGATATAGGGTAGGATATAGAGTATAGAGTAGGATATAGGGTAGGATATAGAGTATAGAGTAGGGTATAGGGTAGGATATAGAGTATAGAGTAGGGTATAGGGTAGGATATAGAGTATAGAGTTGGGTATAGGGTAGGATATAGAGTATAGAGTAGGATATAGGGTAGGATATAGAGTATAGAGTAGGGTATAGGGTAGGATATAGAGTATAGAGTAGGGTATAGGGTAGGATATAGAGTATAGAGTAGGGTATAGGGTAGGATATAGAGTATAGAGTAGGGTATAGGGAGAAATTGTATTAGCTAAAATTCAGCATTTGTCTGCCAATGTACCACAAAATGTTCTTCAAGAAATGGATTCTAAAATTGTGCAGGTTGTGAGAAAGTGGCTCAATTTAAATACAAGATCAACCAGGTGCCTAATTTTTCAAAGGCGAAAGGTTGGAGGCTTAGGTGTTCCAAATTGCACCTGGATAAATACAGCCACCCGGCAATCGCATCTGCTCAACATGCTGAATAATAATGATAAATTTGTGCGGGAAATGGCGAGAGCCTCATTGTTTTTGGACTTTAGACGCCGCAAAATCCCGCTAGCTTCTGCGGAACAGGACAATTTTTTAGGATTTAGAAGAAAGGAGAATGGGAAGCTAGACGTTCAAGCTCAGGGATTTGGGGTATCATCAGACTGGCCAGATCTTAATGACTTATGTAGGAGAACTGATACAAAATTAAAATGGACAGCGTTAAATGGAGAACCTGTAAATGTCTCTGAAAGGGTAGTGAAGGATCCACTAACTGTGGCTGAAGCCTCTGTCTACAGTAACGGAATAGTCTATAAGCTGCAAGGAAGAGCATCACGAAAAATATTGTTAGATGTTCAAAAAATAAAGCAGCTGCAAT